>NC_090238.1:5582500-5780000 GCF_024489055.1 Chanodichthys erythropterus
CCGGTTGCCAGAGAAACAGTCAGTAGTGTCTTGAGACTCAAGCTCAGGACTACACATGTGCACTGACTGGTCCAGCCTGAAATATAAGCTTTATTAATGCTATTTGCGGATAAGATTTAGAACAGACTTTGCATGAAACAGACTTTGCTTCTTGTCTTGGTCTGGATCTTAAAGGGTTTGTTAGAGCATGTACATCATTGCCTATATGTTTATAGCATAGCTTCATCATTAAAGGGATAGTTCATTCTGTCATCATTTACTGTTAATTTTGTCATCATGGGATCCAAACAAACTCTCAAAAGATCCACAGAAGAAAGAAAATCGAGGCAGTTAATCAAAGGCCCAGTGTGGTCAGTACTGGCCTTCGGTTTTAATCACAGGAAACCGAGCAGCCTTTGTCGTTCGGAGCAGCGTAATGTACACAGTGACCTGATCCTGTGTTGACAGAGAGCCAGGTGCTCAAACACACGCAATCCACGACACACGTCCATATAACACAGGACAGTAATTGGGGCATTCCACCCATTTTTCAGAGCCACGCTGATTATATGAAATGTCACAGTAATATGAAATGCATTCTTCACAGAGAAAGATAATAGTGTTATTTATGAGCATTTTCAAAAATGTGATGTGTCTGTTCCGGGGATATGCATCACTGTTAAATAAATACTGCTAATCTCAAACATCAAACAAAAACATGTGCATTATATTCACCTTATTTTTAACATTAAAGGGGTCATATAATGCTTTTTTAAAAGTTCATTATTTTCTTGGGTGTAATAAAATAGGTTAACATGCATTAATGCTCAAGAAACATTTTTCACATACTGTACGTTATGCAGTACCTCTATTTTCAGTCTGTCTGAAACATGCTGATTTCTACAAAGTCCAGAGTGATCTGACTGGCCAGATGACCTAGTGCGTTGTGATGAGCCAAACACCTTAAAGGGATAGTTCACCCAAAAATGAAAATTTGATGTTTATCTGCTTACCCCCAGCGCATCCAAGATGTAGGGGACTTTTTTTCTTCAGTCGAACGCAAATTATGATTTTTAACTGCAACCGCTGCAGTCTGTCAGTCAAATAATAGCAGTAGATGGGAACTTCAACTATAAGAGTCGAAAAAACTTCCATAGACAAATCCAAATTAGAACCTGCTGCTCGTGACGACACATTAATGTCTTAAGACACGAAACGATCAGTTTGTGTGAGAAACCGAACAGTATTTATATCATTTTTTACCTCTAATACACCACTATGTCCAACTTCATTCAGCTTCCGGTTCGTGAGGTCTGATCGCGCTCTGACAACGGAAGTGATGTCTCGCGCTCATTGAAGTATATGGGCGAGACATCACTTCCGTCATCACAACGCGTTTTTTGACCTCACTAACAGGAAGCTGAACGAAGTTGGACATAGTGGTGTATTAGAGGTAAAAATTATATAAATAATGTTCGGTTTCTCGCACAAACCGATCGATTCGTGTCTTAAGACATCAATGTGTCGTCACGAGCCGCAGGGTTTCATTTGGATTTGTCTAAGCAAGTTTTATTTACTGTTATAGTTGAAGTTCCCATCTACTGCTATTATTTGACTGACAGACGGCAGCGGTTGCAGTTATAAATCATAATTTGCGTTCGACTGAAGAAACAAATTCACCTACATCTTGGATGTACTAGGGGTAAGCAGATAAACATCAAATTTTCATTTTTGGGTGAACTATCCCTTTAAGCATGTGTTGGAAATGTAACGGCCCTTACCATAATCGCGAGCTTCAGCTTAAGCCCTGGGTATCCACCTGTTTCCGCGGGGCACTACTGTAAAAAAGAACGTGGGTACAACTTCTGGTGAGGTGGTGGAAGTAGCATACTCGTTATATATTACTCGTTATATATATTAACTCGTATGACTCATAACTCCTGTTTTCTTCTCATGAGCTCCCTCTGTCGCTCTGGCTGAAAGGATCAGGATAGATAGATGGGAGAGATCGCGCAAACATCCTCGGATTGCAATCATCGCATAATTCAGAGGAAAATTAATAGAAATGCTCAGAAAAGTGACATAAACATAAGGTATTTTATCAATCTATTTCTAAATGTGAAAGCCTTTGGACTTAAAGCCTTAATGGAGTTGTTTTGTGCATTCTTGTGATCATAAATAAATGGAAGCAGGTGTCTAAACAGAACAATGTGGTATGTGACAAGGTGTACAGAAAACAAGATTTAAAAAAAAAAACAGAACTAAGATTTTATAAGCTACCAAACCATAAAAGCCAGCCTTTAAGGAGAAAAAAGTGGATACAGGCAATAAGATGTGAAGCATCATCAGGAAGAATGGGTACATTTTGGGATCCTGTAATTCAGAATGCCTCAGTAAGCCTAGGTGTGCAGTAAACATTTACTCACTAATCAAGTCAAATATCCAAATGTCAGTTTTATATACTATATTTTCTGTCACTGACTACGTTCTCCTCCAGTGGGTGTAGTTCTCATAGTAATACGACATGTCACGCTCTGTCTCAAACGCCTGTAGCCTGTGTCCTTAAATGCTTGTTTTTTGGGTCGACAGCTTATAAAAACTTCTGGGCTTTTTAGCTTGTTTGCTGTACACCTTGTCACACAGCAGCTTTTAAACCATGTTCTGTTTTTTGTTATAAGTCAAAAATGACAAGGAGGCAGCCTCAAGCAATACAAAGTCAATCGAGACGGTTGGATTGATTACATGGTTTTCAGATTACAACGCGTTGTGCTGTCTCTATGCTTTGTTTTTTTTGTTTTTTTTACATTTGAACGCAGAGCCTTGCAAAGTATACTTCACTTGACTTGTACGTGTACACAGGTATTCGATGTATGTGCAATTTTGAGCAATCTCTCGCCACTAGTTACAACCCATGTAAATATATTTGTGTTTTTTCATGCTAGAGTTTTTCAGGGTACTTTCTAACCTCTTCACACAATCTCTTCTCTATGTAGGCCTCCATTGTCACTGTAGCTTGCATGAGCTCCAGTCTGTTCTGTTTATGCAGGTTTTCTTTGACTACCTTGTGAATCGACGCCCCCAGGACATGGTTGCCACCTTGTGGATAAACTAATTACTGCAAAAAAATAAATGCGCATGTGCAACCTGCGCTTACAAAGTACGCGTGGTCAAAGCTACTGCTGGAAGGCAAGGCTGCAACCTTTAGCCAAAAAAGTGTAACGGATAATGCTAACGCGCCAGCTGTGGCGGTATGCAGGAAAGGAGACTAGAGGCCATTACACGATAGGCTGAGAGGAGCCGCACGTGATTAAGTTAGCCGTTAAAGAGTTAATTCACACAAAACTGAAAATAATGTCATTTATTACTCACCCTCATGTCGTTCCACACCATAAGACCTTCGTTTTTCGTCGGAACACAAAATTAAGATATTTTTGTTAAATTTCAGTGGCTCCATGAGGCCTGCATAGCCAGCAATGACATTTCTTCTCTCAAGATCCATTAATGTACTAAAAACATATTTAAATCAGTTCATGTGAGTACAGTGGTTCAATATTAATATTAAAAAAGTGACGAGAATATTTTTGATGAGCCACAAAATAACGACTTATTTAGTGATGACCGATAACACTGCTTCAGGAAGATTCGGAGCGTTATGAATCAGTGTGTTGTTGAATCATGATTCGTATCGTGTGTCAAACCGCCAAACTTCTGAAATCACGTGACTTTGGTGCTCCGAACAGCTGCATTCACTGCATACACTGATTCATAACGCTCCGAAGCTTCATGAAGCAGTGTTTTGAAATCGGCCATCACTAAATAAGTCGTTATTTTGGGGTTTTTTGGCGCACCAAAAATTATTATTAAATTCAAATTATTATAATATTAATATTGAACCACTGTACTCACATGAACTGATTTAAATATGTTTACCTTTATGGATCTTGAGAGAGGAAATGTCATTGCTGGCTATGCAGGCCTCACGGAGCCATCGGATTTCAACTAAAATATCTTAATTTGTGTTCCGAAGTAGAACCAAGGTCTTATGGGTGTGGAACGGCATGAGGGTAATTAATAAATGACAGAATTTTCATTTTTGGGTGAACTAACCCTTTAAGCTTTCTCCAATGAACAGACCATCTCATCTCACGTCTGGCGTGGTTACAAAAATCAGGCGGTGTGCATACAGTACGCGCATACTCTTCTGATGACGAAATTCGTGTCACATGCACTACACGGTGACACTCATGTATGTGTTAAAAGTGAAGTATAGTTTGAGATTTATAGTTAATAATGTTGTCAGAATTAACATATCAGTTCGAGCCAAAGTAGGATTTTGAAAATGCGGATGATCAAGCAGATTGACCGGTGGAACAAATGTTGCAAGCTGACTTGAGCAAAACATTTCGCAGTGGTAAGTTATTATATGTAACTCACCTTACAATGTTGTAATGGTTTAACTTGTCTTCTTCACTCTAACAACTTTATGTTCTGAAGTGACAACACAAAATACAGTTAAAATAACATACTGAAGTGTATATTGTAATTTATTTAAGTGTGTAGCCAACGTTGTGCTCTCCCAGATTCAGGAAACTGTCCTCTGTAAAATGCCTTGTGCTACGCAAACATTTGGGTTATACTGCTCAGGAAGGTGATATTAATAAATCTCAACCACTGATTCCTAAAAAAAAGGTTTTGCTTTCGCATCCAAACACACATCATGCCAACAACGCTACAATTCACTGAAGCCTCGCCTTTTTCTTTGCATATGTTTTTGGGTGGCATTATGCTAATATTTCACATTGTGACATAGATGTTTGCAGAAGTAATATCTGGACTATGAGCTTTGTATCTTTGCAGATCTTCTATACCTGCACAACAGATACATTACACACTAAAGGAAAAGGAAAACATTAAAAAGGATCCCATGACCCTTTTAAGACCGGATGTGGCCATTCGTAACTTGAATGTGTTATTTTAGCAGTACAAAAACAGTCCATTATGCTGCTTGATACTGCAAACTGGTATTTATTATGAAATGGTTAATAACAAATAGTGTTTACTGTACTTTGATATTCTTCTAGTTATTTACCTATAGCGGCTATTGAATCAGAAGTCTTGCAAATGAACAGAAAATAGCTCACTTCCATGTTACAAAATAAGGTGGATAAAACCTTCCCCATCAGCCATTTATGCTAATTTGTCAGTCTGTCATAAAACAGGCTCTTATTCATATAATACAGTAATCATGCATCCCGCCTAGTGCAGGAACAACTTCACCTCCCTTTAAATGTGTTTTCAAATCGCTGCACACCTCTCTCATATCCTCCCTTCTTTATGCTAATATCCTCTCAACAATTGCATATACCTAATAAAGCTTTACAAGCAAAAGTATCACGTCTGCCTCACAGCCATTGGTGCGGTGTATTCAATAATTTCACCTGCTCTGCACACACCGCTGACCGGTAAACATGCCTCTATCCACACTTGTTTGAGGGCCCATCTGGTGCCCTGCATTAAAAGCTCCTATTTAAACAATAGGTCTCTGGAACGGAAAAGGGCAGATTGCGCCAGAACCTCCAATAAAAACAAGCAGTGCATGACATTTACCTCCTCGCACTGGCTTGGATCGGCCTTTTCACCGGTTGCCCACTGTCTCTGCTTACTGCCTATAAAAAAAAGCAATCTCAGGAGATACACCTCAGATACACCCTTTCTTATTAACATTACATTATTTATCAGTGGAAGAATATATAACACTTGCACAAAATAGTTATTTGCATATGGATTTACAATAAAATCAGCATGAACTGTACAACAAATGCCAACCTGCTTTCAGATTCATGGAAAAAATGTAGTATGGTTTATTGCCAAAATCCTTGAGGATGAGATTTACATTGAAGAGATGGTGTTGGAAAATAAAGTGCAGGCAGAGTCACATCGGTCTTTTGGGAATGGTGCCACCTAGTGGTAAAAAACATCAATACCAATGAGGCGTATAATAATAATACATTGCAAAATACATAAGATTAAAATAAGACAGTGGAAAAACATCTACAAACATTAAATTAGATATTTAAAATTTATGTCGCTTGCAATACTAATATTTAGTCAGAATACACGTCTACTTTGGAATGACTGTCAATGACGAAAGATACTTTTTTCCCCCTGGTCATGCTAACCAGTCAAACCTTGAACAATTAGACAAGAGAAAATAACATGAAAACAAACATGGGTAATCAAAGCCATTGAACTTCAATATACATTAAACAATATACTGTAGCCGCAAGCTGCAGTTATCAGGGTCCAAGCACCAATGATGAATGATACAATCCAATGACACTCCCAAAGGGAATCACTCTCTCGTACTGTTAGACTGACAGAGAAGATGTATTTGTATGTGAACTGCTGTGTTTAAGCTCTAATGTGCAATGTTTTGTTGTTATGGGCACCCACCGGAAAAAATCGCCACCTATGCATTAAAGGGTTAGTTCACCCAAAAATAATGTTTATTTAAATAATTTATTACTCACCCTCATGTCGTTCTACACCCGTGAGACCTTCGTTCATCTTTGGAACACAAATTAAGATATTTTTGATGAAATCCAATGGCTTAGTGAGGCCTCTAATGCCAGCAAGTTAATTTACACTTTCAAATGGCCAGAAAGCTACTAAAGACATATTTAAAATAGTTCATGTGACTACAGTGATTCAACCTTAATATTATAAAGTGACGAAAATACTTTTCGTGCACCAAAAAAAAAAAAAATTACTTTTCAACAATATATTGTGATGGGCGATTTCAAAACACTGCTTTGAATCTTTTTTTCGAATCAGTGGTGTGGATCATGTGTCAAACTGCTGAAACAAAAGATTCGAAGCAGTGTTTTGAAATTGCCCATCACCTTTTCTTTTTTTTTTCTTTTTTTTTTGAAATGTTGTGACTTTTTCTCATTTAGGGTCATGAACATGTATGCAAAGTTTCAACATGCTGATGTGTTTTGACATATGGGTGAAAAAAGTACATTTCTATAATACTTAGTGTTCTATTTTCACACACTAATTTTGTACTTAATATTCTAAAAATTCTTCTTTAGTAGTACTTAAGATAAAATATGAATTAAAATGTGCTTTTAATATCGTATCTCTGTATTTAAAAAATGCAGATGATAGTGACCACAAAATGCATTTAGTTACCACTTATAGTACACTTGAACCCATAGTGTACTACAAATGGTAACTAAGTACATTTTTTTAAGTACATTTTTTAAGTGGTACTAAAGAAGAATTTTTAGTATATTAAGTACTTTAGAGCACTTTAAGTTCATTATTGAAGTGTACTTTTTTTCACCTGGGTATATACACAATATTTTGGTTACTTTGGTGATGTTCGCATATTTTAATGTTCTAAGGCAACTGTACAGACCCAAAATAATAACATGTCTTAGTTTTATTTTGTTACTTCAGTTTTTTACTACCCTATGAAGCTAAAAAAGTTTTTCCTCACTTATTTCAATACAGAAAAAAATTTTGTCAGCCACATATGGTAAAAATGAGCTATCATTTCTTTTTTCAATCTATCTGAAATACTATCTAACCTACATTTTTTTTTCTTGAAATTTTGTGACTTTTTTCTCATTTAGGGTCATGAACATGTATACAAATTTTCAACATGCTGATGTGTTGTGAAATGTGCATACAGAAATTTTATACGTTCATACTATTCATGGGTCAATTTGACCCATATAGACAGCCAATCAAAAGCAACTGTACAGACCCAAAATACAAAACACTTCTGTGTTGTATGTCAGAATTCCTCAACTCCAGTCCTGAAGTGCCAGTGTCTTACTGAGTTTAACAGCTTTTTATTTTCAAAGTTTGTGAAAATAAAAATTTGTTTTACCTGTTACCTGTCTGTCCCACTTTTTGAGCATAGATTTGAAAACTTTTCCAACTTCAATTGTTAAAAATCTTGAATACTTCAGAGCGCAGACTTAATTTTGGTATCTTTTTAAAGGGAACACTTCACAGATTATTGTAGAAGTAAAGAAATGTTGTAAAAGTAAAGGTTACATCAGGATTTGTTTTGAGAGAAATTGCTGGATTACACTTTTAAATGTAAGTATTGCGTTTCAACTTACTCAAATATCTAATGATATACAAGTGAACTTGAAACTTTAAAGCAGTCCAAATGTTGACTTCTTACTAAGATGCAATTTCATACAGTTTATACTCTCGATTATGTACAGAAATGGACCATGGTGAACATATAGAGCTCCGGTAGTCACGTGACAAATTCTGTTTACACCACCATGCTGGCAGCTTTGAGAGCCGGGAGCGAATATGAAATAAATGGTGCCAGCTTCAGTTTCAGGGCAACAGAGTTCAGTGTGCACTTTAATTTAAAAAATATAGACATGTACATAGCAAAATAGATTAAACATAACAGATCCCTATAATGCCCCCAGGGTGCTTTTAACATGTATCGTTAAAGGAACGAATAGCTTTTCTGACCTGCAGTATCTTGATATGTACAACTACCCGACTTTCCCTCATCCTACTCTGGAGACTCTTTGAAAGCCCACGAAAACCTGAAGGTGTACAAATGGATACAATCTAATTTTGTGATTAATATTCAACTTTGGAGTCTGTCGGCTAAAACCTGCTTCGTCATCATTGGAAAGGCAAGTCTGTGTTTTTAGGTAACGTAATCGGCCCTAGCTGTCCTTGTTCGTAGGTTGCCAGCATAGCTATATCACCATGAGTACAGTAGACATCATAAATATCATAACACCTTAACCCGTTTAATCCCAATTTTTTCCCTGACATGAAAATATCCAAATGAGGTGTCATTAGTTGCCCCTTGAAATAATAATTATTTTTTGAATTTTTTTTGGAAATGTGTGTGAAAAAGTGTTTTATGTTTGACCACAATTATGACCAGTGGAATAATGTGTACATTATACTGAAAATTCTTATCTAGCCTATCAGCCCAGTTATTTAACACATTTTAAACTCTATCATATCATTTTCATATCATATATTTTAGGGTTACTATTTACTATTAAACATAAAAACCCTTATACATCACTTATTGGAATACTGAGATAAAAGACAAAAATAAAAAAATGCAAATAGCACATTTTATTGCAGTGAACCATTTCAGTGGTCTATGGGGATCCTTAGGAATATGATCAAATGATTTCTCATTTGCTTTCCCCCGCCTGTTCTGGCATCCTGGTGCACAGCAGCTTTCCAGCATGTTGAAATAGTAAGGTTTGTAAGGCCTAAACATGTCTGGTTTTAAATTATTGTTCGACCACTATCGATACCAATGCTACAGCCACTCTAGCGCCCTCCTGGTGGCATGCCAAAATGGCGGACTGTAGATTGCTCTATTTAGACAGGTTATGAACCCTGTTTTGTTTTTAGACAGTTGAAAATAACCTTCAAAAAAGTCCAATACAAACATTACTGCCACTCGCCAATGGCAGCTGTCGTAGTTGCTATAGGCGACAAGAGCAATCCTCAATATGCCATCCTATTTAACAACGCTTGGTCTGACCTTCGTGGCCTCTGAACTGGGACACAGCTTCTAACGGCTAATATTGCACACAACCCAGAACTTATTGTAAAGTGTCACCAATCTAACAAAAAGATAAAAAATAAATAATTCAACATAATGTGTAAATCCACAGTTCACTTCCGGTTCAAAATGAACCCCGAACACAAAAGGTGTAACAGTGTGTACTTTGACAGTCTTAACACATATGAAAAGTTTTCATACTAAAAACTATTTTATGTACTACTTCTGGGTCAAAATGGACCCGAATGCAAAATATGAAAGTTAAATATATAATATATTGTAAAATATAAAAGTTTTAAAATCTACAGCCACCAATATGCCATTACCGTAAACACTGCCACAGTATTTTATAATGGATTTCTGGCAACCCCAGCTGCCAGGTTTTTTTTGTTTGTTTGTTTTTACTGTAAATTTTATCAGATATTTTACAGTGCTTGGACCCCTAATTAAACAAAATGCAAATCTGTTTATCATTTACTGTCTACAAGGATGAATAAATGATTTAACAACTAATAATTTAAACAGTTACAACAAACAACACACAAAAAGTGTGAAAACAGTGAAAGTGAAATAACCACTGACAAACACTGCTCTGAGTTTTGAATTTGTACTGTGAGCACTTCCTGTTTGTGTTTCAGCATTTCTGCACGGTAAACGTGCAATTATTTTTTCAGACTACTTTATAGTATGCTATATGCTTTTATTGACCAGTTAGTGCTATGCTAAGCAAGTAGATTAAACTAGCTTGCAATAACTAAATATTATTTAAACAAAGAAAGGTAAATGTTACATTTGTTAGCTTTCTTAGAATAATTGATATATAATTTAAAATACATTAACATTTCATGATAAAGAATAAATACTTTTGTTTATCATTTTAGTCAGGCATTGAAAAGAGTACCCATAACTAGATTAAAAATATATTCTAGATGTTTTACCAATCACTGACTTCTGCCACTGAATAAAACAATAAAAAAGGTAATTGCGACTTTATCTCGCAGTTCTGACTTTTTTCTCAGAATTGTGTGATATAATGTCATAATCGTAAGCTATAAAGGTGCAATTATCTGTAATATTTTTAAACAAGCTTCCATACATTAGGTTTTCTGTTGATTATCATTTTAGATATATCTGAATTTTATGTTCCATTACAGTCTGATATAGTGAGAATATGGAGCTCATACTGAAGGAGAAAAAACACCTAAGAGGCCCAAACTGAGCAAAAACGATATAAAAATTCTACATTTGGTGCTGATTTTTCCTCTTAAAAAAAAAAAAAAAAAATTATGGATAATCAAATAAAAATAATTTGTTTCAGTCCAATAAGTGTTCATCTGCAATATGAAAATTATTCTTACATTTATTTTTATAAAAATCTGTAAAGATTTCACAGCAAAAAGACATTGAAGGGGGATGTATTTTCAATGATACTAAAAGAGCTTTTACTTTCTTAAAAAAGTCTAACTGTAGTAGATTGTGTGCAACAGGATTTCAACAAAGTTTTGATCATGTTGATCATTTAGAGTCCTTAGAAATTTGCTTATCAAACATGCTACAGTAGACTTTATGGGTTAATGTTATGTGAGATTTGATCCTTGGGAGAAAAAGATCAATCCACCTATCCATACAGCTTGGATTCATATGGGTGTGAGCCAGAGGCAAACTGCGTTCACATCTGCTGGCTAGTAAAGGAACATACGGGAAATCTACAGGATAATTGAACAGGAGTTTGAGGGTGAAGGTTGTGCTTTCTGCAGCTATGAGCCGTCTACAGATGCCAACGCAAACGAGGCTAATTAGAAACATGATGACATTAGCGTCTCTGGGAATGGGAAGTGAAAGCAGTCGCTGGTTTTGATTGCCTGGAAAAAACAAAACAAAACATGAAATAAATACCGAAGCCCTCCAAAACCATTTTGCTAACCTCTCATGAGGTGGCACCAAAGAACTATCCTAACTTGCATTGGTATGAAATTATATTGGGAAATTTTGTTATTAAAATGGCAAGACTACTCAGAAGGCATATTCACAGATTCACCCTTTCAGGCCTCTAAATGATCAAAACTTTGCTGAAAAGCCTTTTGTACACAATCTACTACAGTCCTTCTGTCATCCGATGGATAGTTTAGGCATTTTTAGCAAGTCTTTTAGTATGATTGTAAAAACATCCCGCTTCAGCTCCTGATTCACGTGTCTTTTTGCTGTGAAATCTTTACTGATTTTTATCAATTAAATGCAAGAATAACTTTGTTAAGAACGTTTTTTTTTCCACTTACAGGACCGAAGCAACTTGATTATTCCCAGACATTCACCCTTCAGAGAGCTGATGACGAGTTTGAGTCTCGTTCTGTTACAGCACATGCTGACATATCTCTCGCTCTCTACCTCTCCCACTCAGTGTCTCGCTGTAATTCTATTCCAGCCACATAATCACTTTATCTGCTTCAAATATGCTCAAGATAATTAAACAAGGGAGGAAGTCTCTCTACACTGCTGTGAGGTTATGGTGTATTTCATCACAGCGGCATGAGGAGAGGAGAAGTCTTTCGTTCAGAGCGCTTGCAGTCCTGCTGATCGGTAAGGAAGCAGAAAGCCTTGTGAGGTCAGGGTAATCTTTCATCAGTGCTGAGCAGCTCAGACTGAACCGTAGTAAATATGAGTGAGATATTGATATGGTGCCGGTGTGCTGAAGATGAGGAGAATTAGCAGGCACTCTGGAAGGACTCTCATTTGAGAATTACATCATCCCTGGAGATGTCTTTATACACATCTGACACACTTCACACATCTCTGAATCCCACTCTCTCTGACTAATTGAGCTCTGTTGGAAACATTGGGATTTTATGGCAACTGCAAGACCAGTTTAATGTTGCGAAATCAAATTTTTGGTGATTAAATAATTATACTGAATCCAAAATTACACTGTTATACCATAATTTGCACTAAACCCAGCTCAACCGAAATGCATCAGGTAATTTGTGCAGATTAACCCTATTTTATCACATTTTTGATACTCCAATTTTTAGGGCTTGTAAATTATCAACATGATCAAAACTTTGCTGAAAACCTGCTGTACTACATGCCTTCTGTTGTCTGATTAATAGTTTAGACTTTAAACAAATAAAAGACCTTTTAGTAAAAATGCTTGTGATTCATGTCTATTTGCTGTGAAATCTTTATGATTTTTATAAAGTAAACGAAAGAATAAATCTTCATATTTTTAGTAATATTTCAAGATGAACACAAGTGTTCATCTTGACTAAAGCACTTTACTTTTAATAATAACTTTACTAATTGTTTACTTGATTATGCATTCATCATTTTTAAATCATGTTAAAATGTGAGTATCAAATATGATCCATGAGGCTTTTGAGGAAAGTTTATTTGTTCATCGCTCAATCATCATAAGTTGGGCCTCTGAATAAAATGGTGTTTTTTCCTCCTCAAGTATGCGCTCCATATTCTCACTATATCATATATGGGCCATACTGTTACATTTCCAGAAAAGCAGACTAAACAGTTATGCTCATAGATATATCATTTACTTCTCAAGTAAAATTTTGATGCAAAGATTGGATGCCACAAACCTGGCCAGTACACTAATTTTCTTAACCAAAGCGCACTGTAAAAAGGCACTAATTACTGTGTTAACCATTCATCAAATCTGTGGTGAGGGAGCCCTCCAATGGTGGCTGTGGTGTATTACACATTTTACACTAGAAAAAGGTCAAAAAGCTTCAGATAATCAATTTAAGCATTTTTCGGTTGTTGTACAAAGTGAGTGAACAATAATTTTGTGACGATAAATAACTTTTACATTTGCATTTAACCAGTTCAGGAAAGAAAGCCGAGCACATGGGTACAGCATTCACAAGGAGGACAGATTTGATGACGGAGAAAAATTTGAGCAGTGATGCCCAAGTAGCTTCTTTTTCATTGGACAGGTAAGTGAATTGATTGTTATGATGTAAACTCCAGTTATGTTTACATAAAACTAAGATATACAATCGTGCTTACCTAAGTCAACAGATGACAATGCACCATCTTGCCTTCGGTATTGAGGGTATGCATCGACGTAACTTTCCCGCCGGAACACGCTCCCTCAGCTAGACTGAGTGGCAAAAGAACTGCTGCATGACTGGATTTAATAGTGGAAACTGCGAAAACGCGAGTAAAACTAACGAGTTACACTAAAGGTTGGGCTCGAAAGTGTTTCTTACAACTTGTCAAATAAACCTAATCCATGGATATTGACATGCAGCCAGGAGTCGTGTTTCCTGACATGTGCCTGATTTCGATGGCGGGGAAATAACGTACATAAAGCAAATCTGCCTGTGAATATTTTATATAACTCCAATATAGGTAGATTTAAATCCACATAATCACTTATATCAATGTTATATCGTCATAATGTCCAGCCCTAAAACTTGTATAGTTTTATAGTATAGTCAGTGTTTATTTAAAAACACCCAATTATGCAGAATATAAGATGGAAAATATTTAATTGATGAGTTGTCAACATAATATATAACAATACAATATACGGTATGATTTTACCTCAAAATCCAACAATTTGACACAAAATGATAACTGAAAAATCCATGTTTCTCTGCTGGAGTCCAGCTGTTTCTGTGAATTGCACCGATCCATTTGCTTCTTTTTTTTCTGTAGCTTTCGGCAGTTTTAAAATAAATACCTCAGGTTTTGTGTCAAAGCTATTTGTACAGTCAATCACAAAGCTCTTTCCGGTTTTGGATGTGTTTTGTGTGTTTTTCGCGGCATTCACGCTGAAAACTAATGCTGCCGCTTAGTCTTTGTGCCACTCAGTGGGCGTGGCCGCAGTCGTAACGGTCGACGGTGACGTCACGTGCATACCCTCAATACCTTTTTGCAACGCGGAAGTTTGAAATTTCCTGTTAATGTGCGAGACTTCCGCCACTATAGGGAAAGTGCAGTAAATCTAATTGTGCTAACAAAAAAATTTATTACGTCAATACATTAAAATGATATTGTAAGATATACCAGTTTGGAGTTTCAAGCAGCCAAACAAGCATAACAACAAAACTTTTTTGTACAGTTAAAAAATAACTGGAAGGGGCGACACAGCCAGACACATTTAATTTAATTTGAAAGCTGAATATTTCTGCATTTACATGTTGTATATGGAGGCCTGTCATTGTCTGACCCCTTTTGTCCACAACAACTCGAAGGCCCCATGACCTTTCCAGTCGTTCATGATTTATTGGATATGGATTCACGACAAAGATTTTTTTTTAAATACTTTTTATTCAATTCGACCAGATAAATTATTTTAAAGCTTGACAATTGAATTTTTTTGTTCAATGAAAAATGCCCTGTGGAGTTTGTAATGATGTTAAAGGTTCAGGGAAGAAGGAAGCAGGAACCAGCAAACATTCAACATAACTTTAATCATCAAAATAAACAAACAACAAATCAAAAGTAAAGCAGCAACCCCTCACGGATGACTGCCGCCTATAAACCTAAAAAAACAACAATGTAAAGTCCAGGCCTGGTTTTCTCTTGTCCTTTACTGTCGTTACTCCTCCTCCTATCCTCCCGGAGCTCCTCCGTGAGAAACTTGAGGCTGGTGATTCGCTCATTAGCACTTGCTCCATTCCCACAGCTCTCGGCCCCACACTGCTTGCCACCGAGTTATATGATTTATTAAGATTAAGATTAATTTACATGACTTTTCCACATCTAGACTTATCCAGGTTTTTCTAGAAAGTGGGAATCCTTGTTCTGGTATTTTTTATAGAAAAGAATAATATTTTTGAGGGTTGAATTAAAGTTAGAAATATCCAGATTTTTAATAACACTATCTTCTTTTCATCCTAAAACACAGGCCGGGGCGGAGGCGCTTAATACACTGTTGCTGTGCCATGTACGCGTTTATATTGAGCACTGTAGACAGTTCAGGCTCTCAGAGCAGCTATTTGTATGCTTTGAAGGGAGCACGAAAGGCCTGCCTGTATCTAAGCAAAGACTGTCACACTGAATTGTTGATGCAATTGCTTTGGCTTATGGCTCTAATGGTGTGGAATGTCCTATAGGGGTTCGAGCCCACTCCACCAGAGGACTGGCTTCCTCGTGGCATGGGTAAATGTCACATCTGTTCAGGAAATTTTGCATGGCATTGCATTAAGTGTTAATGCAGTTGTGTTGATGTTAACACATCTCTGAATGATAGCCCTCAGGATGTTAGTATGCTTGCACATGGTTTGCTCTTTGCCTTTAAAACAACAATTTCTCTTCCTCCTTGAAAGGTGTCATAAAGATTCTGTTGTTAAGAGCACTTAAGATGATGCTTGAGACCATGAAAAGAGAATGGTTCAAATACAAACCCCATTTCTAGAAAAGTGGAGACATTTTCTGAAATGCAATAAAATCAAGAATGTGTGATTTGTTAATTCTCTTTAACCTTTATTTAATTGACAATAGTACAAAGAAAATATTTCCAGTGTTTTTACTGGCCAAATTAATTGTATTTTGTAAATATAAACTAATTTTGTTTTTGATGTCTGTAACACACTCCAAAAAAGTTGGGACCGAGGCACATTTATCACTGTGTCACTTTTCATTTCCCTTTACACTTTTTAATCATTTGGGAATTGAGGATACTAATTGGTGAAGTTTTGCAAGCAAAATGTTTGTCCAGTCTCGCTTGATACAAAAATAGGCTCATTTTCCAACTCCCCTAGAGTTAAACAGTTGAGTTTTACCGTTTTCGAATCCATTCAGCCAATCTCCGGTTCTGGCGATACCACTTTTAGCATAGCTTAGCATAGATCATTGAATCTGATTAGACCGTTAGCATTGCGCTTAAAAATGACCAAAGAGTTTTGATATTTTTCCTATTTAAAACTTGACTCTTCTGTAGTTAAATCGTGTACTAAGACTGGCGGAAAATGAAAAGTTGTGATTTTCTAGGCTGATATGGCTAGGAACTATACTCTCATTCAGGCGTAATAATCAAGGAACTTTGCTGCTGTACCATGGGTGCAGTAGGCGCAATGATATTACACAGTGCCTCTCACAAACTTCTCCATGGTTGCAAGGCACATTCCCTGTGCAAGCAGGGGCTCACAGGCGCTGCGTCATATCATTGCACTGCTGCATTACGCCTGAATGAGAGTATAGTTCCTAGCCATATCAGCCTAGAAAATCACAACTTTTCATTTTCCGTCAGTCTTAGTACACGATTTAACTACAGAAGAGTCACGTTTTAAATAGGAAAAATATCAAAACTCTTTGGTCATTTTTAAGCACGATGCTAACGGTCTAATCAGATTCAATGAACTATGCTAAAAGTTGTACCGCTAGAACCGGAGATCAGCTGAATGGATTCGAAAACGATAAAACTCAACTGTTTAACTCTAGGGGAGTTGGAAAATTAGCCTATTTTCAAAAAAAGTGGAGTGTTCCTTTAAGCTGCTCAACACTCTGTGGTCATCTTTGTCTGATTCCCCTTTTCATGACGGGCCATACATTTTCAGTAGGAGTCAGATCTGATGGTCAGTCAGTCACATCCACATATGTCTACGAAATCATGCTGTTGTATCACATGCAGAATGAGACCTAACATTGTATTGGTCTAATAACCATGGACTTCCCATGAAAGATGTCATCTTGATGGCAGTATGTCTCTGTACAACTCTGTAATGCCTCCACGTCAATGGTATCTTCACACACATGCGAGTCACCTTAGCCGTTTGTACTGATGGCCACATGACAGATGATGAACGTCTGGATGATCACTTTCATTGTGCTTGCCTTGAACAGCATAAACACAGTTTACACAGCTAATATAACCCTCAAAATGGATCTTTACAAAGTGTTCGTCATGCATGCTGCTTGCATACATCGGATCATGTAAGTATAGTATTTATTTGGATGTATTACATTTGATTCTGAAAGAATTTGAGGCTATGCTGCGTGGCTAAAGCTAACATTACACACTGTTGGAGAGATTTATAAAGAATGAAGTTGTGTTTATGAATTATACAGACTGCAAGTGTTTAAAAATGAAAATAATGACAGTCTTGTCTCCGTGAATACAGTAAGAAACGATGGTAACTTTAACCACATTTAACAGTACATTAGCAACATGCTAACGAAACATTTAGAAAGACAATTTACAAATATCACTAAAAATATCATGATATCATGGATCATGTCAGTTATTATCGCTCCATCTGCCATTTTTCGCTGTTGTTCTTGCTTGCTTACCTAGTCTGTTGATTCAGCTGTGCACATCCAGATGTTCTGCCCTTGTGTAATGCCTTGATCATGGGCTGGCATATGCAAATATTGGAGGCGTACACCCCAACTGTTACGTAACAGTCTGTGTTATGTTGAGATTTGCCTGTTCTTCTGAGGTCTTTTAAACAAATGAGATTTATATAAGAAGGAGGAAACAATGGAGTTTGAAACTCAGTGTATGTCTTTTCCATGTACTGAACTTTTGTTATTCAACAATGCCAATATAAATTCAATGTTTAATTCTAGGGCACCTATAACACAGCAGCATGACAGTTTCTCATGCAGTGCCGTCTGAGGGCTCAAAGGTCAAGCACATTCTACAAGTCTCCTGTCTTGACCTAAGTGTACTGAGATTTCTCTGGATTCCCTGAAGTGTTTTCATGCATGGTAGATGGTGAAAGTCCTAATTTTGCATTGACAAATGTGATTTATGATTTGTCTGACAATTATCTCATGAAATTTGTATAAGTGATAAGCCACAACTCATCTTTTGCTGGCAAAGACTGAGATGCTCCTTTTAAACCCAATCACGATAGTCTGACCAATTACCAATCCACCTGCTTATTGAGGACTGTTACAAAACAGTTTAACTTGGATATTCAATAAACTTTTCACTTTTATTTTGCTTCTGTCCCAACTATTTTGGAGCCATCAAAATCAAAATCTGTTTATATTTACAAAACACATTTAAGTTGGTCAGTGAAAACATCAGAAATATTTTCTTTGTGCTTTTGTCAGCTAAATAAAGGTTAAAGAGAATTATCAAATCACATATTTTTTTGATTTTATTGAATTTTACAAAATGTCCCAGCTTTTCTGGAAATGGGGTTTGTACTTTGGGTGCAAAGGATCCATCTGGAAGTATTTGGTACATTGATGAAATCTCAGCTGAGCTCAATAAATTTCCACATCTCGTCTGAAAAGAATAGAAACAGCTCTTTGTACTGTTACATGTTTCTTTTTAAAGGTTCACGTTGTTTTTGGTGAGGTCACTCAAGCATGCCACATGCCTTTTAGACCCACTGATCTCCAGGTAAGCAGATTGTAGCAGTCGGTGAGTTGATGAGAAAAAGCGGAGGAGCACTGAGAGTGATTGATGTTGTGAACAGTATGCGGTTGTCTAAAAATTCTATGGCAGAGTTTCGACATATGGCACAGCTATCACTTTGTTCTTGTTCCCCTCTCCTCTCTTACTGTTTCCTGTTTCTCCTCCCACTGTCCTTCTGTCTAGTAAAGGTGACAGGTGAAAAAAAAATCCAGGAAACCCAGGCTGCTACAAGATCTATGCCACCAAATCAATCAGAGCAAATGCATAATTCTATACTATTATTTATATGTACAGTCGTGCTCAAAAGTTTACATACCCCTTGCAGAATCTGCAAAATGTTAATTATTTTAACAAAATAAGAGGGCTCATGCAAAATGTGTGTTATTTTTTATTTAGCACTGAGATCCATCTTTTGAGATTCATCTTTTCACACTGAGGACGACTGTCTTACTTTGTTTAAATCGTCTCGGTTACGTATGTAACCCTCGTTCCCTGAAGGAGGGAACGGAGACGTACGTCAGTAGTGACCGACGAATTGGGATATCGCTTAGAGAGCCCTATCATCTTCGTGTAAACTAAAACAAGCCAATGGAATTGGCGTGCGATATTTGCATAATGCGCACCGCCCCCGTCAGGTGTATATAAATAGGAAGCAGATGCAATCGCACTCTGTTTTTCGCTGAGGAGACAACTGGTGTCCGCGCTACAGCGAGGGTACAGAAACTGTGGCGACGGGACGTACGTCTCCGTTCCCTCCTTCAGGGAACGAGGGTTACATACGTAACCGAGACGTTCCCTTTCAGTCGGTCACGTTCGACGTACGTCAGTAGTGACCGACGAATTGGGATCCCAACTAAAGCGCCACAGTTACGATACCCCTTCCAGTGCCCAGCGCAAGCTCAGCCGCCCATAGCACCGGCTGGCGGTGAAGGGGGCGAGCTTACACCGAGAGAGTCTACTGCTGTCTAACCACTACCCACTAAGTAAACTAGACACACTGGGGAAGCGAACCCGTAAGGGACGCTGCGGAGACCACTACCTACCCAATGGGGGAGGAGTTTACGTGGGAAATACACACATGGACTGGCCCGGGGGGGCAGTACGCATATGGAGTCCCTGGGATGGCTCCACCTGGTTAGGGGGAGACTCATCTGACAGGTGACAGCAGAGCTGGCTCTGCTAAGGGAAAGACACGGACTCGGCCCGTAGGGAGTTTTAAACCGTGGAAAATACACATATGGGACCGCTCACGTAGAGGGGTCACGACATATGGGCCCCAGCCAACAGACAGCGTCAGCGACGGATGTAGGCCTGGCATCAGACACTCCGCAATGTCCGAGCCGAAGGGGGAGGCGGAGGAACTCGACAGGGTTCGCCAAGCGGGGAACACGACTGGAGAGAAAGTATGCACGTATCCGGCCAGTGGCGGGAATGGCATTGCAAGCCGACACTTAGAGTGGGTACAACACGTCTACCGACTAGTGGATGCGAGTACACGTGAGGATACCGGCTCTACACGTAGGCTATAAAACCTAGCGAACGTGTTAGGTGTCGCCCAGCCCGCAGCTCTACAGATATCTGTCAGCGAGGCGCCATGAGCCAGCGCCCAGGAAGAGGCCACCCCTCTGGTGGAGTGGGCTCTCAACCCGAGCGGGCAAGGCACGCCCTGGGATTCGTACGCCAAGGCGATGGCATCCACTATCCAGTGGGCCATCCTCTGCTTGGAGACAGCCTTTCCCTTCTGCTGGCCTCCGTAACAGATGAAGAGCTGATCTGAGGTCCTGAAGCTTCGCGTTCTGTCCACGTAAACGCGCAGAGCGCGGACGGGACAGAGCAAAGCTAGGGCTGGGTCTGCCTCCTCCGAGAGCAGCGCTTGCAGGTTCACTACCTGATCTCTGAAGGGAGTGGTAGGAACCTTGGGCACGTATCCAGGCCGGGGTCTCAGGATGACGTGAGAATCACCGGGCCCGAATTCTAGGCACGTTCCGTCGACCGAAAATGCATGCATTATCAGATCGTGTTTCCCCAGGGACTTACCCACAACTGCATGGTGATGTGCGGCAATAGCGGCAACATACACCTAGAGGGTGGAGGGAGACAGCCTTCGCTCCAACCCATCTTGCAGAAAGGAAAGCACGGATCCGACCGAACATGATCGGGGGTCCTCTCGGCGAGAGGCGCACCATTCGACGAACAGGTTCCACTTCAACGGATAGAGATTCCTAGTGGAAGGAGCTCTAGCGGAAGTGAAGGTGTCTACAACCGCTTGCGGGAGATCACTCAGAACCTCCGCATCCCGTCCAGGGACCACACGTGGAGGTTCCATAGATCGGGACGCGGGTGCCACAGGGTGCCCCGTCTCTGAGTCAGGAGGTCCTTCCTCAGAGGAATCGGCCAGGGAGGGGCTGTCGCGAGGAGGATGAGGTCTGAGAACCAGGTCCGAGTGGGCCAGTACGGAGCCACTAACAGAACCTGCTCCCCGTCCTCCCTGACCTTGCACAGGAGTTGTGCGAGAAGGCTCACTGGGGGAAACGCATATTTGCGCAGACCCGGGGGCCAGCTGTGTGCCAGGGCATCCGTGCCGAGCGTGCCGCCGGTCAGGGAATAAAACCACTGGCAGTGGGCAGTTTCTGGGGAGGCAAACAGGTCTACCTGAGCCTCGCCGAAATGCTGCCAAATCAGCTGAACCGCCTGGGGGTGGAGCCGCCACTCGCCCGCAAGTGGAGGCTGCCGTGACAGCTCGTCGGCTGCACGGTTGAGCACACCTGGGACATGAGTGGCCCGAAGGGACCTCAGATACTTCTGACTCCACAACAAGAGATGGCGGGCGAGTTGCGACATGCGACGGGAGCGTAGACCACCCTGACGGTTGATGTACGCAAAGGCCGCAGTGCTGTCTGAGCGGACTAGAACGTGCTTGCCTGACAACAGCTTCTTGAAGCGGGCCAACGCAAGACGTACCGCTAGCAACTCGAGGCAATTGATATGCCAATGCAGCTGAGGCCCCGTCCAAAGACCTGCCACTGCATGCCCGTTGTACGTGGCCCCCCATCCCGTGGCAGAGGCATCTGTGGAGACCACAGCATGCCTGGACACTTGTTCGAGGGGTACTCCGGCCCGCAGGAACGAAGGGTCCGACCACCGGACAAGGGTGCGACGGCAGCTCGGTGTCACGGGGACACGGAGCGTGCCGCACTGCCACGCCCATCTCGGGACCCGGTCGCGGAGCCAGTGTTGAAGCGGTCTCATATGAAGCAATCCGAGCGGCGTGACCGCGGCTGCAGATGCCATATGCCCCAGGAGCCTCTGAAAATCTTTCAGTGGAGCCGCTGTCCTGCGCTTGAGCGAACTCAGGCAGTTCAACACCGACTGGACGCGCGCCTCGGTGAGACGCGCAGTCCGTGCAACCGAGTCTAGCTCGAGACCGAGATAAGAGATCCTCTGCCCGGGGGCGAGTTTGCTCTTATCCCAGTTGACCCGAAGACCCAACCGGCTGAGGTGAGCTAAAACCATGTCCCTGTGTTCGCACAACTGCTCTCGCGAGCTGGCCAGGATCAGCCAGTCGTCGAGATAGTTGAGAATACGAATGCCCTGTTCCTTGAGGGGAACAATGGCCGCCTCCGCAACCTTCGTAAAGACGCGGGGTGACAGGGCCAGCCCGAAGGGTAGGACTTTGTACTGATATGCCCGACCCTCGAACACAAACCGGAGGAAGGGTCTGTGTCGAGGCAGAATCGAGACATGAAAGTACGCGTCCTTCAGGTCTATTGCTGCAAACCAATCCCGGGGACGGACGCATTCGAAAATGCGCTTCTGCGTGAGCATCTTGAACGGCATCTTGTGAAGGTACCGGTTCAGGACGCGCAGATCCAGGATTGGCCGTAGCCCACCGCCCTTTTTCGGCACAATGAAGTAGGGGCTGTAGAACCCCGACTTCATATCGGCTGGAGGGACCGGCTCGATTGCATCCTTCGCCAGCAGGACAGCAATCTCCGCCCGGAGAACAGGTGCACTGTCCAACGACACCTGAGTGAAGTGGACACCCCTGAAAACCGGGGGACGCCAGGCGAACTGAATCGCATAGCCGAGTCTGACAGTGCGAATGAGCCAGCGGGACGGGCTGGGAAGCGTGATCCACGCCTCCAGACTCCGAGCCAGCGGGACCAAAGGCACCACAGACGCACCGGGGGTGGGGCAGCAAGGCAGAGAGGGACCCGACTCGGACGGCATGGAAGCGGCCCGGAGTGAGGTCGGACTCTGCGAGGCAGCAGTGCGAATGGGAGACGGCGCACGGGACGCGGTCTGCGCCATCACACTGCCGCCTACTGGCGGAATGGGAGGGGGTTGCGAGTGGCGAGGCGGGGCCTGGCACACTGGCGAACGCGCCCTCTTGTGACCTGGAGTTTGAGGAAACTGCTCTTTTTGTGGCAAAGTGGGTACCGCTGGACTCCGGAGAGCCAGCGGCGGTAGATGGACAGCCGCCACAAAATCCCCTCGGCCCTCCTCCGTGGGTGGGAGAGCAGATGAAATACTCTCCCAAAGGGCAGGAACCTTCCGCTGCGGGCTGGGCGACACCTAACACGTTCGCTAGGTTTTATAGCCTACGTGTAGAGCCGGTATCCTCACGTGTACTCGCATCCACTAGTCGGTAGACGTGTTGTACCCACTCTAAGTGTCGGCTTGCAATGCCATTCCCGCCACTGGCCGGATACGTGCATACTTTCTCTCCAGTCGTGTTCCCCGCTTGGCGAACCCTGTCGAGTTCCTCCGCCTCCCCCTTCGGCTCGGACATTGCGGAGTGTCTGATGCCAGGCCTACATCCGTCGCTGACGCTGTCTGTTGGCTGGGGCCCATATGTCGTGACCCCTCTACGTGAGCGGTCCCATATGTGTATTTTCCACGGTTTAAAACTCCCTACGGGCCGAGTCCGTGTCTTTCCCTTAGCAGAGCCAGCTCTGCTGTCACCTGTCAGATGAGTCTCCCCCTAACCAGGTGGAGCCATCCCAGGGACTCCATATGCGTACTGCCCCCCCGGGCCAGTCCATGTGTGTATTTCCCACGTAAACTCCTCCCCCATTGGGTAGGTAGTGGTCTCCGCAGCGTCCCTTACGGGTTCGCTTCCCCAGTGTGTCTAGTTTACTTAGTGGGTAGTGGTTAGACAGCAGTAGACTCTCTCGGTGTAAGCTCGCCCCCTTCACCGCCAGCCGGTGCTATGGGCGGCTGAGCTTGCGCTGGGCACTGGAAGGGGTATCGTAACTGTGGCGCTTTAGTTGGGATCCCAATTCGTCGGTCACTACTGACGTACGTCGAACGTGACCGACTGAAAGGGAACGTCTCGGTTACGTATGTAACCCTCGTTCCCTGAAGGAGGGAACGGAGACGTACGTCCCGTCGCCACAGTTTCTGTACCCTCGCTGTAGCGCGGACACCAGTTGTCTCCTCAGCGAAAAACAGAGTGCGATTGCATCTGCTTCCTATTTATATACACCTGACGGGGGCGGTGCGCATTATGCAAATATCGCACGCCAATTCCATTGGCTTGTTTTAGTTCCATTGGCTTGTTTAGGAACCTTCCGCTCCTTGTTTTAGTTTTGTTTTAGTTTTGCCACCTGGTTGGCAGAGACGGGCTGGGCACCACGTCTGCGACCGGCACCCTGCTGTTTGGCTGGTGTAGGCTGCTGCTTTGCCAACTTAGCAGGGGCGGAGGAAGACGCAGGCGGGTGCCCTCGGCGACGAGCGGGCTGAGGCTGAGCCACGGGCGGCTGGGTGGAGGCAGCAGCGGACCGCCGTGGCATGACATGTCTGATAGCCTCAACCTGCTTCTGTGCAGCGGAGAACTGTTGGGCACAGCTCTCCACCGCGTCGCCGAAAAGGCCGACCGGAGACACGGGGGAATCCAGGAACCGACGTTTGCCGGTCTCCCTCATGTCTGCCAAGGTCAGCCAGAGGTGGCGTTGCTGGGCTACCAGAGTAGACATCGCCTGGCCAACAGAACGCGCTGTCACCTTCGTTGCCCGGAGGGCAAGGTCAGTGGCAGCGCGCAGCTCCCCAAGCAGCTGTTGGTCAGGACCTTCCTGGGGCATCTGCGACAGCGCTTTTGCCTGATAGACCAGCAAAAGGGCCATCGCGTGCAGGGCAGAGGCAGCCTGCCCACAGGCACTGTAAGCTTTCTCAGTCAGACCGGCTGAGAATTCACAGGCCTGGGACACAACTGCGTCGCAACAGAACGCTCGACTGGCGGGATCCTCGCGTACCCCCTGGCTAGCCCGCCGTCCAGGGAGGTGAAGGCGGACAAGGGACCAGGCCCTGTACGAGCCCCATGCGGGGCTTGCCAAGACCTGGTCACCTCATCGTGTACCTCCGGGAAGAAAGGCATTGGGGCGGGACGCTGGATTTGACCAGCGCGACCCCCCCCCAAGTACCAATCGTCCAACCGAGATGGGCCGGGACGGGGTGGAGGGTTCCACTCAAGCCCGACGCACAAGGCGGCCCGGGAGAGCACAGCCGTGAGCTCGGGATCCGACTCGGGCAACGCTACCGTCCCGGGCGGCAGCGCGTCCAAATCCTCCCCCGAGGACTCAGGCTCACCTTCCGATGCAGCGATCGACATCCGATCCGCCGCCGGCACACCAAAGGTAACGGCTGGACAGTCCGTAGAGGGCCCAGCGGAAACCAACGGTGGCACGATGGGTTGCGGTGCTGATGAGGCGGCAGGGGCCCGAGGAGCGTTTCCACTCGGCGGGGAAACCCTGACCGTAATCCTCAGGTCACCCTTCCTATACAGCGCCGTACCGTCATTCCGGTTCCCGGGGCCGGAAAAAAACGGTCGTACGCGGCATAGGAGAGGGGACCCCCGCTTCCTGAGACTTCAGGAAGGAGAGTCTCGACCTCAGCATCGCGATAGTCATGTTCCCGCAATGGGAACATGAACCATCCACAAAAGCTGCTTCAGCGTGCAGAATGCCCAAACACGAGATGCAACGATTATGCCCATCAGCAGGGACCAGGGAACGACCGCACCCATTAACGCACAGACGAAATGACATACTGTCAGGGTTCGTCTGTAAAGCTCTTTTAGAAGGGGAAGTCAACTCACTCGTGCTGAAGCACCCAGGGAGCGACGCGATGTGTCAGGTACACCACTCCCTGACACACAGAGGAACCGGCCCAAATCGCTACACACGCACACACTCTTTGTGTTGCTGTGAAAACAGCAGTTTTCGAGCTTATAGCTCACTGAACGTGCCCTTTCACCAGCACTGAAAGCTCGCTGTAAACCCTCTTCTTAGGCAATGTTTTAGAATAAAACAAACGAAGAAAGGAGTCTTCTAAAACAGGACACCAGTGAATGGCTCCGAAGCGAAAGACAGAGTGCGATTGCATCTGCTTCCTATTTATATACACCTGACGGGGGCGGTGCGCATTATGCAAATATCGCACGCCAATTCCATTGGCTTGTTTTAGTTTACACGAAGATGATAGGGCTCTCTAAGCGATATCCCAATTCGTCGGTCACTACTGACGTACGTCGAACGTGACCGACTGAAAGGGAACTAATTTTTTCATTTAGTTCCCCCTGGCTCTAAATGCACCATGATTCCTTCTGGAGCATCAGTGAATGTTCGAACCTTTTTTAATAGTTGTGTTTGAGTCCCTCAATTGTCCTCAGTGTGAAAAGATGAATCTCAAAATCACACAGTCACTGCTGGAAAGGGTTCAAATATGCACATACACATTTTGCATGAGCCCTCTTATTTTGTTAAAATAATTAACATTTTGCAGATTCTGCAAGGGGTATGTAAACTTTTGAGCACGACTGTAGATGTTACATGGAACTATGTCAAATGTCATATACAGTGCCATGCAAAAGTATTCAGTAAAAGTACGGTACTTTGAGTAACGGTTTCCTTCTTGCCACCCTCCCATACAAACCAGCTTTATGCAGTGCTCTTGATGTGGTTGACTGGGGCACTATTACACCACTCCTTCAGATTCACAGCTTGACCAATGATCCTTTAACAATGGGCTTTTTATCCAGAAAATGTGATAGCTACTTTAATGATTCACAGGTGGATGCCAGTGGCATAGTAATTGTGTCCTTGTTAGGGCAGTTCTTTCACTGGTGCAACCTGCAGCTTCCACAGCACAAATACTTATGCAAGCAAGATATTTCATTTTTCATTAAAATATTTGCCCAAAAATTGATTTTGAGTTTCAGGCTTATAAAATAAAATATCAATCAGAATTAAATTTCAATAAACCATTTGCAGCAATATGAGAGAATTGGTCAAGAGGCTGAATACTTTTCCAAGGCAGTGTTTTTATTGAGTTCATACTATCATATGTTAATCATGTTTCACACACATTTGAATTGAAATATCAGTTATATAATGAAATTTTCCTCATACTCTTGGAATATTGTTTCTTTTTTAAAGAGCATTTTAGGCTACTGACTCTAAAACCCTGTGTTTGATTTCTCACCTCATGGAACATATTATCTTCAGCTTGGCTAAAGTCTTAGCTCTTCCTTTGTTCACATTGTTTCTCTTTTTTAATGCCAATGTCTGAGAGCAATTCAGTTTTTTTTCTTCTTTTTTTTTCTTCTTCATTTATTACAGTTAGTATGTGTGTGTTTGTGAACATACTTAACCATGTTTTGGTGACAAATTTGTACCCAGAAGTGAGCTAAACCTGATAAAACGTCCTTTTGGGGATGTCTACATTGGTAAAAATGGTATATATAAGTAAATTAAGTTTTTATTTATTTATTTATTTTTATTATTATTGTAAAAATGCAGAAAGTTCTCATTAAGAGTTAGGTTACTGTATTTATAAGTAGCTGTATATAAAACATTATCTAAGCAAACAGCAACAACACATTTATTTGTGTAACACCTTTCATACATAAAATGCAAAGTTTTCTACAGGTCAGTATAAACAAATTTTATACAAAAAAAAAAAAAAGGCTTAGCACAAAATGAAGTAAAAAAAACAAAGAAATTAACAAGCAACAAGAGCCAACATAAGAGAATGAAAAAATCTTATTATTATTATTATTATTATTATTATTATTATTATCATTATTATCATCATCCCCTAGCATCTTCTAGTCCTAACATTTAGATAATGTACACAATATACAATACACAGAATACCTTGACTGAAATAAAATAAGTGTTATTGGGTTCAGAGGTGTATAATTGTGTCTTATCAGCATAAAAATAGTTCATTTCATGCTTATAAATCATGTACAGTGAAATTAAAATGACTCAGGAATTGATCTGTATATCAGAATTCAGATCACAGATCAAAAAAAGACCAGGAATGATGCATTTCCCATCAGCATTCAGTCTCAGCTGCAGTGTGTAGACAGTGTTTTTTCATAAACACTTTTTGTTATACTGGTTGAAACTCTCTTCACATCCTGATAGCAATCAATAATAGATGTGGTCTATATACCCTATATACGCTACCCTACCTTTAAACAGCCAGTCAAACTGTAACTGGCCACTATGTATTTTATTCTATAAAATTACAAGCTCAAATGGTTTGTTCTCCTCGTTAAACATAAGCCACACAAGACAAATTGAACTTTAATAGTCAGTGGAATTTGGAGGCATTATTGTAGTATTGAGCTTGACACAGAGCTTGATTTTACCATGATATACAGAGCACTTACCTCACATCTGGATGCTGCGTGCAGATGAGCACAAATGGCATTTAAGAGGCCTTGCATAAATATTTTTGAGCCAATGAAGAACTGCTACATATTTGTAAGATGTTATTTATCTTCAGCAAATGATGATAATAAGCAATAAAAATAATACAAAAAGTCTTTAATGTTCTTGTTCTTTATCTTTTTTCATGGGATTTATACTTTCTCTTTGTATAACAAGGCCAAGATTAAGTTTATTATGGAACTAAAAATCTTGCCTAATGGCAAACAGTCCAGCACATAACTGTCATGTGTAACAACTGATTTTTTTTTTTTTTAAGCAGCAAGTGAAGGAGAATTTGGCTTGACTGGACAATTAGCCTGATTTAAATGTCAATAATAAATAAAATAATAATAATAATAACTAGGGAATCACAAAACCCAAGAATCGTTCTGATCGTTCCAAAATAAATGAGTGCAGAACAAACAAAGGCTGCGTCCGAAAACCTAGGTAGCTGTCTTGCTGCCTCGCCGCCTTATAAGAGAAGCAGCGTAACAGTTTAATGATCTACAGCAATATAGCGTGAGCTTTGGTGAGAACTAAACAAATATTTAATTATTACAGTAGTAATTTCTCGATAGAAATGATATCAAAATTGAAATATGTTGGTCAAAATCGTACATTTATACACAAACTGAGCAGCAAACGCAACTTTCAGACGCCATCTTTATTTTTCTAGCTCAACTGTCACAGAATGGAAAGCACAGGATTGTGGGATTTCAAAGGCAGCTAAGGATACATCTATGCTTCCTTCAAAAATCGATCAGATCAAGGTATCTCATGAGACAGGAAGTGAAGGTAACATTGGATTCGGACGTGCTTTGTATACCTTGAAATGTGTCCTCAGAAGGCAGCATTTTCCAGTTTTCGGACGCAGCCAAAGAAACTCATAAAAATTCAAAATGTGGATTTTTTATATTTAGAACATATGACAGGCTACAGTTAAGCAACATCACACTGAGCAAGTGTGCTGTTCTCATTACGGAATGATTCAGCGTTTTGAACAAATTGGTTGAGTCAAAGATTCAATGACCCATTCATAAACAACTGCCTCATACTTGAATGAATCAGCCATTTAAATGAATGACTCAATGACCCTGCCGCGACTAACTGGTGGTTTAGTTTCTTTTTTAAATTTTTTTTTCAACATTACTTATTTGTATTTTCCAAAAATATTTAAAAATCTCACAACATTACTTATTGCAGTTGTAGTCTAATTTTTCAGTCTAAATGATTTAATTGGATAGGTCACAGCATATAGTGTGTTATTATTCTAACTGAATTTATTTATTAAAGCTGCAGTCCGTGATTTTTCCTCTTTGTCGCCATCTCTGTTTGAAACCTGCAATTGCAGTCATATGCGGAACAGTTATTTGTAAGTGCGTTGTGCCTCGGCACAGCTCGTCATCGCGGATGAATCTAATGCTTGCTGTCAGTCACCGCACCGGTGTGGATACTGAACTTCAGAATCACAGATTCTACGTCTTGAAAGTATGACCAATATAAAAATTTTCACAGGAAAATATCATTTGAACAAGTAACTAACATGTCTGCCACTTTTGTTCTGACCAACTGAGGAAAAAAGCATTAGGCCTACAATAAATCACACTGCCAATAGTGATTAAATCTAACGATCGCTTCGCTCGGATCATGCCAAACCGTGCAAATTATTATTATGTTAAATTGTTCTCCAATTGTTAATGTTAACAACATCAGCACTGCGTGACTCTGTGTATTTAGTGTGTATTTGCATTACCTGTAGATTTCAATTTCTGTATCCACTCCACAGTCCAAGTCTTTTGCTTTTTGACTACGGGTGAATCTCCAGTTGTCACTGATGATTGTCATTTAGATCTTTCTGGGTTACAATCCGCCATCAAAATGATAAGTTTAATTATTTCAGCTGCTTTGAGAAAAGGCTATAAATGATCCGCTACCAGCAGCATCCTCACGTGATAAAACGACTAGCCTCTCGACGGGACTCCTTCCTTTCTGTTTACGGGCGTGACATAATGACGCACAGACGAACTGCTTCATATTTCCAGCGGAAATCCGCCATGTCGCTCTTATTATAAAACATTATTACAAGTGTACCGTTGTGAATCGAGACAAGATAATTAGATAGTTTTGAGCACTGGCTGGTTATGTACTTGCTCAAAAATTGATTTTGGATCATTTTTAACCAAAAAAAGTTGCGGACTTCAGCTTTAAATTTAAGAATTTAAAATGAAAGACGAAGCATACATTAATAAGATTAGGGGAAAAAAGCCTTTTATAAAGGTGTATAAAAAAAAAAAAAAAAAAAAAAAAAAAAACCTTGGGGTAAATTTCACAAATATGCAGATTTAAATATGTCAAAGAACACTGATGAAAATATTGCTTCAGATATTTACTACACAATTTTTTTTTTTTTTTTTTTTTTTCCGGACAAGCAACTTTTTTACTCAAACAAGTGAATGACAAGTGAACACGTGACAACGCTATATGTCGAGCCCTGCCACAGTATGTACAGAAGCAGATTAAGCAGCAGATATTTTATACTGTAAAGTATATACTGTAGGTATAAAATATACAGAAGCAGATTAAAATAACAACATATAAGAATCATGTTGAAGATCCATTATGTGCTTTTTTTCCCAGAGATGACTACCTTTTCAGATTTTTTCCATGTGTTTTGACCAAACTGCCCCTGTAGTTTTTATTTATCTCAAGGATTTTGTATTCAGCATCCTTGCAGTTCTCAAGGACTAATGGAAATGTTTGTGTTTTATGAAATGGTATCAGATCACAGCAGTCCCACGGCTAATAGAAAGCAGCTTGTGCTCTGTGATAAGACTGTGTTTGGAGAGGAAAGAGACAGTGCAGGAGACGTGAAGTCTGCCAACACAGAAGAGGCTGAGGCTCTCAGATGAATGCTGCAGCATTTACATAATCATTCTCACTATGCATTCATAAAAATGACCTGTGCAAACCTTTTGGATCATTTTCTTGTGCTAAAAAATGTTTAAAATAAGACATATATAAACGTACATTTCTGAGAAAGTAAAACAAAAGTCTTTAAGACTGTTGTTTAAATTTTGTTTAAACAGTATAGGTTATTATGAAAAAAACAGAAAAGAATCTAAACCTACACACTAAAAAATGCTGGGTTAAAAAGAACCCAAGTTGGGTTGAAAATGGACAAACCCAGTGATTGGATTGTTTTAACCCAGCGGCTGTGTTAAATGTTTGCCCAACGTGCTGGGCAGTTTTATTTAACCCGACTATTGTTTAAAAATTATTATTACAAGGCTCTGTGGAATACTTGATTCTGATTGGTCAATCGCACCATCCAGCGGTATGTTATTCCCCGATAACAACCACTGAAAACAGCTAACACGGGCTCATCCGGGTTACTGAAGTCAGCAGCGCTATACGCATACTAGGAATGGTTTTTCTTCATCGAAGTTTTGCGTTTGGTGAGCTAATGAAACATTAAAACTCAGTCAAATCAATATTTTGTGTACAGTTATTTAATTATGTCATCTCTCATTTCATACAAATGCAGCTGCAGCCATTTTGTGACTATTGTTTTGTACACTAGTTGGATTATAAGATAAACGGGTACAATTTTAAAACAGTTTCATCTCAGATCAATATCTCTTATCCCCATAATTATTTATGTGGTGAAATGCCGTTTAATAAGTGGTGTGACTGTACTGTGTCCCTTATGGTCAACATTTACTTATAAGCAATTTAAGAAATGTTTATTGTTTGTGTTATTCATTAAACTTATTAAGCTGTTCAAGAACAGTATGCAATTTACCTTGGGTATGCCTTTTTTAGGCGTTTTAGGCAAATTTTAAATGTTCATTTATTAAACGTGTTAATAAATATTAATTTCCAACATATTTTGGGTTCATTTTAAGCAAGCAATACAGTCATTTTTAAACCGTGTAAAGAGTGTAGAGCAGTGTTATTTGAGTATAAGATATATTTTTTCATATTTTTGGTTTCCATTTGAATTTCAAAGTTTTTGTTGTTTTTAATTTCAAAGTTTTTGTTGTTTTTAATTTCAAGTTTTTTTATTTTTTAATGTCTATATAATTTATTTTTTTAATTATTTTTATTTCAGTTTTAATTTGTCTTATTTTAATACATAAGTTAAACTAAATGAGAAATGCTGCCTTGGCAATTAGCTGAAATAAAACAAGTTAAACTTTCATAATATATTTTATTTTATTTTTGTTAATGCTTATTTTATTTCAAGTAACAAAAACTTTTTCTTTTCTTTTTTTCTTTAAGTGGCTGTAGTTTCAGGTAACTATAATAACCTGACCTAAAGGATGCCAAAGTAAATGTTGTTATATTTATAATACCACATAAACTGTTTAGAGAATTCTGAATTCCAATCTTTAATTTGTTGAAGTGGATTTCTCCTAGATCTATGGCCGTATTCACAAAACATCTGGGGCCGTATTCACAAAACATCTTAAGGCTAAACGTAGCTCCTAAATTGCTGATTTAGGAGAAACTCTTAAAAATAATGGGCGTGTCAGTCCTAATTTTAGGAGTCCTAAATTTTTGGTCTTAGAGTATTTCACAAAGCATTTTAGTGCTAAAACTGGCTCCTAAATCTGTGAAACGTTAGGAGTAGTCAAGAGGACTCCTAAGTCACTAAGACCAAATCACAAACAGTCCTAATCCACCCAAAGACTGAACACCACTGAGACAATAGCGACAGAGCCTTAGCTGCTGAACCTTTTCTTCATAAATGCAATAAAATGCAATGCAATAAAGAAAATTTGATTTATAGATTTGAATCTATGATGAGATGCCAAAAATTAATCTTTAACAAATAAATAAATATTGTCTGATTACCTGTGGCAGTGGTTTTCATGGGTTCACACTAACAAATAATTTAACAGTGTAAAAAAAAAAAAAATAAATAATAAAAAAATATATATATATATATATATATATATATATAAAATCAAGCGACAAATTATGTTTTATGAACAAAGTTTGGGAGAAACACATTCAAACGGTCTTTCTAATCAGCACGAGAAGAGGAATAAATACACAGACGATATATATATATCGTCCCAAACTTTGTTTATAAAACATAATTTGTCGCTTGATTTCTGCATCCAAGAGGTGGACAATTAACTGTATAGTTTAATTAGTGACATTTAGCCTACATTTTAAAACTTTTATGGCAACATTTACATTTACATTTACATTTAGTCATTTAGCAGACGCTTTTATCCAAAGCGACTTACAAATGAGAGTAGTAGAATCAATTAAATCAACATGAGAACAACAGTATGTAAGTGCTGAGTGAAGTCACAGTTATGTCAGTAAAGTGCTCATAGCGAATTTTTTTTTTTTTTTTTATTAAATAAATAAATACACAGATAGGAGAAGAATATTAGTCAAGGTAAGTGCTACTACTACTGGGTCAAGTGCTGCCGAAAAAGATACGTCTTTAGCATTTTTTTGAAAATGGCTAGAGACTCGGCTGCTCGGATAGAGCGTGGTAGGTCATTCCACCAGCCAGGAACAGTCCCGGAGAAGGTCCGTGAGAGTGATTTTGTGCCCCTATGTGATGGCACCACAAGGCGCCGTTCACTTGCAGAACGCAGGTTTCTGGAGGGCGTGTAAGTCTGAAGTAGTGAGTTAAGGTATAGCGGTGCAGAGCCAGCTGTCGTTCTGTAAGCAAACATCAGAGCCTTGAATTGGATGCGAGCAGCTACTGGCAGCCAGTGCAGACTGATGAAGAGAGGAGTGACGTGCGCTCTCTTCGGTTCGTTGAAGACCAGTCTTGCTGCAGCATTTTGGATCAGTTGTAGAGGCTTGATAGTGCATGCTGGAAGGCCAGCCAAGAGAGCATTACAGTAGTCCAGTCTGGATAGAACAAGAGCTTGGACAAGAATTTGTGTGGAATGTTCCGATAGGAAGGGTCTAATCTTCCTGATGTTGTACAAGGCAAATCTGCAGGACCGGGTCGTTGCTGCAACATGATCTGTGAAGGTTAGACCAGCATCCATCACCACTCCAAGGTTTCTGGCTGTCCTGGAAGGAGTGATGGTTGAAGACCCAAGTTGAATTGAAAGGTTATGACGAAGTGTTGGGTTGGCACCGACCACCAGCAGTTCCGTTTTTGCAAGGTTGAGTTGGAGGTGGTGGTCCTTCATCCAGGCAGAAATGGCTGTCAGGCAGGCTGTGATGCGACCAGCAACCGTCGGATCATCTGGTTGGAATGAGAGGTAGAGTTGTGTGTCATCAGCATAACAGTGATGGGAGAAACCATGATCCTGAATGACCGATCCTAGTGATGACGTGTAGATGGAGAAGAGAAGTGGACCAAGCACAGAGCCCTGAGGTACCCCAGTAGCAAGATGATGTGACTTGGACACCTCACCTCTCCAAGATACCCTGAAGGACCTACCTGAGAGGTAAGACTCGAACCACTGGAGCGCGGTTCCCGTGATGCCCTTCGACATGAGTGTAGACAGGAGGATCTGGTGGTTCACTGTGTCAAAGGCAGCAGACAGGTCCAGCAAGATGAGTACTGATGATTTTGAAGATGCTCGTGCCAGTCTCAGGGCTTCAGTGACTGAGAGCAGGGCAGTCTCAGTAGAGTGGCCACTCTTGAAACCAGACTGGTGGTTGTCAAGGAGGTTGTTCTGTGAGAGATAAGTAGACAGTTGGTTGAATACAACTCTCTCAAGTGTCTTAGCAATGAAAGGAAGAAGGGATACTGGTCTGTAGTTTTCTAAAAGAGCTGGATTCAGAGTGGGTTTCTTAAGCAGTGGGGTAATCCTAGCCTGCTTAAAAGCTGTGGGAAATGTTCCAGTGTGAAGGGAGGAATTGATAATGTGAGTGAGTGCAGGTAGAATTGAGGAGGAGATGGCCTGAAGAAGAGGAGTGGGGATAGGGTCTAGCGGACAGGTAGTAGGGTGATTGGAAAGAATGAGTTTGGAAACATCTGCCTCAGAAAGCATGGAGAAGGAGGGGAGAATTTGTGTGTTTTCAATTAAGATGTTCTTGTCAGTGTGTGGTGTGGAGAATTGGCCGCTGATGGTTGTTATTTTATGTGTGAAGAAAGTGGCAAAGTCATCAGCTGTAAGAACTGATGTGGGAGGGAGGGGAGGAGGGCAAAGAAGAGAAGAGAAGGTTTTGAAAAGTGTTCGGGAGTCATTTGAGTTGTTAATTTTAGTGTGATAGTAGGAGGTTTTAGCATTGGTGACATTAGTAGAGAAAGAAGAAAGGAGTGACTGATATAAGCTAAGGTCAGTAGGATTTTTAGATTTGCGCCACTTCCTCTCTGCAGCCCTGAGTCTAGACCGATGCTCACGGAGAACATCAGAGAGCCAGGGGGCAGAGGGGGTGGCGCGGGCTGGTCTGGTTAAGAGGGGGCAGAAATCATCTAAGCAGGATGATAGAGTGGTGCAGAGAGTGTCAGTAGCAGTGTTAGTGTCCATTGATGAGAATTGGTTAGCGGGAGGAAGTGTGGATGAGACCGAAGAGGATAGATGAGATGGTGAGAGGGAGCGTAGGTTTCGCCGAAAAGTGACGTGTGGTGGGGTGTGTGATGAGTTGGGGGTCAGGTTGAGTGTGAAAGTAATGAGAAAGTGGTCTGAGGTGTGTAGTGGAGTAACCAGTGTACAATATGTCAACAATATGTCAACATTTTATTTTGACTGTGGGAACATTTTTATATAAAAAAAAAAAAAACATTTATTTGAATAGGGCAACATTTGTATTTTTAAACCTTTATTTTAATATGGAAACATGACACCTCATTCTACAATATTTCTATGATTAAATCGCTGACTCCTCCCCATCAGTCAATCACTGTGTCCATAGCAACGAGGTCAACCCCGCCCTTACTCTTAGCTTAAGACTTCAGTCTATTCCTTAGTAAAAGTTTGTCTCAGCAGCTTTGTGAATAGGTTTTAAGAGAAAACTTTTAGCTAAGAACTTTTAATGCTATTTAAGAGAACTCTTAGTGGTAAGATAAAATGTTTTGTGAATACGGCCCCTGAAGGCTAAAAGTAGCTCCTAACTTGTAGATTTAGGAGAAACTCTTCAAAAAATAGGATGTGTCAGTCCTAATTTTAGGACTCCTAAATTTTCGCTCTAAGAGTATTTCACAAAGCATTTTAGCACTAAAACTAGCTCCTAAATCTGTGAAGCGTTAGGAGTAGTCAAGAGGACTCTTAATTCACTAAGAGCAAATCACAAACAATCCTAATGGCCGCCTCAGCAATCCGCCCAAAGACACTGTACACCACTGAGGCAATAGCGTTGGGTGCTAAACCTTTTCTTCATAAATGCAAAAAATATTTTGATTTATAGACTTGAATGTACGCTAAAACGGCAAAAATAAATTAATGAATAAATAAATAATGTCCAATTACCTGTAGCAGTTGTTTTCACGAGTTCAAAGTTACAAATGATCGAATAGAGTAAAAGAAAAAAAATTCTAAATTTAATATAACATCTGTTTAACTTATAACATGAAAGTAAGGTTAATAATATAACTTAGATTACACATTTTTCAGTTTTACTCAAATTAGAGTGATGCAAAAATGAGTACACCTCACAACAAAAACTACTACATCTAGTACTTTGTATGGCCTCCATGATTTTTAATGACAGCACCAAGTCTTCTAGGCATGGAATGAACAAGTTGGGACATTTTGCAACATCTATCTTTTTCCATTCTTCAAGAATGAGCTCTTTTAGAGACTGGATGCTGGATGGAGAGTGATGCTCAACTTGTCTCTTCAGAATTCCCCATAGGTGTTCGATTGGGTTCAGATCAGGAGCCACTGAATCACTTTCACCCTGTTCTTCTTCAGAAATCCAACAGTGGCCTTAGATGTGTGTTTAGGATCATTGTCATGTTGGAGAAGTGCACGACGACCAAGGGCACGGAGTGATGGTAGCATCTTTCAGTATGGAGAAAACGCTCCTGTCGAGGTGTTAACTTCCGTGGATGACCTGGCCGTCTCTGTGAGATGGTTGCAGTTACATCTTTATTAAATTTTTGTACCACTTTTGCTACAATATTCTGACAGATAAGTAAAGCTTTGCTGATTTTCTTTTAGCCTTCACCTTTCTGGTGTAAAGAAATTAATTTCTTGTGTCATTTCTCTTCCATGTGGTGCCATTGCTGACAGCATGAAATGGGGTTTTAACACCCTTTTATAGTCAACTGTCTGCTGGACACCTGTGTAATGAATAATTAGACTCACCTGTGGTTGAATTCTTGTTAAATTAGACATTTGTAGTCTAAAATTTAGCTTTGCTCCAGAGACTTTGAGTGGGGTGTACTCATTTTTGTATCACCCTAATTTGAGTAAAACTGAAAATTTTGTTCTCCAAGTTTTATCAGTAACCTTACTTTCATGTTATAAGTTAAACAGATGTTATATAAAACTTGGTCTTGTCAACATTTTGGAAATTGTTTTTGTGTTCATTGAGATAGTTTAAAAATGTTACTTTTCAAAGGAGGTGTACTCATTTACACTGAGCACTGTATGTATATATGGTGTCAGCTCTCGTCCGTGTATAGGCCTCCTCTGGAGTTGATTAGATTGACCGTTCGCTCCTCCCAAACTTTGTTTATAAAACATAATTTGTAGCTTGAATTCTGCAGTCTCTGGTGGTAAGAGTGGTAAGATAAAATGTTTTGTGAATATGGCCTCAGTCCTTTTACAGGCACAATCAACTTCTATTGCATGTATTATGAAGTCATGACGCTAGGTGGCAGCATTGAACTTGTCCTGTGATTTGTGTGTTGAAAAGGGAGGCAGAGCTAATTAAAACCAACAGGAAACCCAGTGCAATGTATTACAATTGCTGAATAATTACAAACACACATATGATTGATGCTCATGAAAAGCATGATTGTTCCTCACAGTGTCCAATACAAGTAATGAATTATAATAGTTACAATTGGTTTTAAAATAGGCTAAAACATACCCAAACAATAATAGGTATAGATAATGAGACCATTTTATTGAATATCCTTGCAGTCAGCTTTAATTTTTGTTCAGATGGCAGCTGCTACTTTCACTGTGGTCATGTTCAATATTTCAGCCTGCAAGTGCTGGGGAGATTGTATTTATGACTGAACAAATGCTTTAACACCATCACTTTGAATGACCAACCGTTCGGGGGTCTGAACAAAGACACTTTAAGCCTGGGAAATACGGCGCGGCCTCGTGTGGGCTGGGGGGAATCTCTGTCAGGACGGCTGCAGTTGTTTGGCAGGACATGTTAAAGTCATTAGGGAGACGTATGGAAAATTCTTTGAGTTTCATCCCACCCAGACTGCCTGTGTACACAGCCTCTATCTTGTACTGTACACGTCATGCAGTCCTGCACCAGCCTGTTAAGATGTTAAGATTTAGGATGTTTAACACACATAGCACGCCTTCTGTTTCGAGCAGCTGTCACACAAAATCTAGAGCTGTGGATTCTGTAAAAAAGTTGTAGATGGGCAAACTTGAAGCACTTTAACCCTAAAGCCAAACAGCCCTATCAGTCAAATTTAACATGTTGCCCCACCCACTCCAGATCTTGCCCCAGGTGTGCATGAGATGTGTTCTCCTATACCTCATTCGGTCTTTCTGTGCAGACGATGACATCTTTATGATCCTAAACACACTTTGTGCAGGTGAAAGAGAGAAGTGTATTATATGTCATTAAATTTTAAATTATGTTCTGATTCAGGGTTATTAACTAAAACCATTTTTTTACTTGAAATAAACATTAACTGATATAAAAGTAATTATTTTATTTCACCTAGTTGCCAAGCAACATCTCTCATTTTCATTTAGTTAATCTTGATGTACTAAAATAACTAAAAGAAAATACAAAACTATAGACATATTTAAAAAAAAAAAAAAAACAATAACTAATAAAAATGACAAACACACAAGAAATAGAAATAAAAACTATAGACATATTTAACCCTCTGATCAAAAATGACCCAAAAAAACATTTAACGTTTTGAAATTTTTTTTTTTTTTTTGCTTCATTGGAATGGGATGACACTTGGTGGCTTTTTTCCAACATGATCACATGAGAATGCGTATCAATAGTAATAGTAATCTCGTAGAAAATATATAAGCCAAAATGAGTTTTGGCATGCTTATGGTACGCAGTTTCTCACATGCATATGATATGCACTTTATGGTGTGTATATGACACGCTCTTGGTTAGGATTGGGGTGGGGGGTGGGTGGTGGCGGTTTTGTACATATAATACGCCATAAAGTGCGTATCATATGCACGCGAAAAACCGCGTACCATAAGCACGCCAAAACTCATTTTGGCATATATATTCTACGAGATTACACATTCGTACTATTGATACTCATTTTCGTGTGATCGGGCTCCTTTTGTCACATTAGCTTTGTGAACACAGATCAGACCAAGATTAATTAAGTTGTGATAAAGCATACCTGTTCATTTTTGTAACATTTTTATTGAATTTGTAATAAAATTAATGCAAAAACTGACACTTCAAATCAACATTTCAAAAAAAAATCTAAACCTTGACAAAAAGTAATCTTTGAGAATGTCTAAGTGGTGTAAGAATGTCTAAGAATCCAAATTCAGAACTTAATAAAAAACAGTATTAATGTCTAAGAAACTAAAATCACTACAGAATTTATAAGCCACTTTATATAGAACTATATACATAACTATACATTACATAAGTTTTTCTTTTTTTTACTCCCAACAGATGTCACTAATCTACCTTCAAAAAATTGGATTTTAAATGCCTTGTCTCTATTTTAACATGGAATACTGCTTTAATTGAGAAATAATTTAAAAAAGAAAAAAAAAAATGTATTTTTTCAATGGGAAAAATAGCTAATAAAAATTGTATAAAAATCGCATAGTATTGTAAAATACCCTCAAAATTCTAAATAATAATAACAAAATATTACTGAACAAATTGGTCTTCCTGGGAAAAAAAATTACATTCCAAGGCTTTGGTCACTTTTGACCATGAAGGAGCCAAGTGTGACCCCTAAACGAAGAGGTAACAGTAATAATAAAAATGAAAAACACAACAAAATACCTTTAAACTACAAAAATAAAAAAGAATTTAAAATGTGAACAGTACCTCATAATAGTCATATCAATGCTCTGATTAGAGTACCATTCCCATCATCTTTAAAGACAGGATACAGTGGGTGATTTCTGTGCAGCTGGCTGCACTAAATGGAGTTTAATGAGACAATCAATGAAATAATAATTAATTAAATGAACTCGCCACCAAGACGTTGTTAGGTGGTCACTAGGTGAGTGCTATAGGGTATAGATTATTACATTTTGATTATTGCAATTCTCTTCTCTATGGTCTTCCTTCTAAATTTCTACATAAACGGCAGCTGGTCCAGAATTGAGCAGCATGAATTATTTCTCAAAGCACATTTCTTCTGTTCTCCATCAAATCTTGCACTGGCTTCCAGTGAAATACCGAGTTGATTTCAAATCTTGCTCCTTACCTACAAGGCTCAGAGCTCTAGCTCCTTCATATCTCTCTGATCTTTTTAAAATTTATATCCCTGCCCGTACCGTCAGATCCTCTTCATTAATCTTTTTAGTCTTACCACGCATCTGTCTGAACAGTATAGGGTCTAGGGCTTTTAGTTACATTTTAGTATCAGCGACAATCTTCACACATTTGTCTAATCTTAAAACTCATTTATTTAAAAAGGCTTATTTATGATTGCCCATGTATTGAGCAATATCTTCAGTGTCTTAATGTATATTATAGTATTCTTTGTCTGTTGTTGTTATACTGAGGTTTTTAGGAAGATTTGTAAAGTGACATTGATTGTTGTGAAAGGCGCTTATAAATAAAATGTATTATTATTGTTATTATTATTTCTGGGTGTTTCTAGCTCCAAGTCCAAAGAGTCCACCTTCATGTCTCTATGATATTTTGGTCCCTGATTGGGTCTTGCCCACAATATTAGTATTAATATTAATTTTTTGCCCATTTTATTGTCTGATTCTAATAGAAAAGTAAATAGAAAAAGAAGATTTCAACACACACACACAAAATAGAAAATAGCACATAATGGTGTGAAAAATACCTTACACTTTTGGGGTCTAATACTTTTATTCAGCAAGGATGCACTGAATTGATTAAAAGTGACAGTAAAGACATTTATAATGTTACAAAAGATTTCGGTAACACTTTACAATTAGGTTCATTTGTAAACATTAGTTAATGTATTAACTAACATGAACTAACAATGAGAAATACATTTGTTACAGTATTTATTAATCTTTGTTAATGTTAGTTAATGTTCATTTTTTGTTCATGTTAGTTCAGAGACCATTAATTAGTTCATGTTAACTAAAGTAGTTAACTAATGTTAACTAATAAATCCTTACTGTAAAGTGTTACCAAGATTTTTATTTCAAATAAATGCTGTTCTTTTGAACTTTCATCAAAGAGTCCTGAAAAAAAAATGTATCATGGTTTCCACAAAAATAATGAGCAGCAAAAATTGTTTCAACATTGATAATTATAAGAAATGTAGCAAAAAAAAAAAAAAAAAAAACCTGCATATTGATCCTTCAGAATGATTTATGAAGACTGGAGTATATTATATAATATTTCATAAAAGTACTTTTTTTCCCCCTTTTTTTTTTTAAGGAAAAAAAGGGGTCAATATGTAGAATTCAGAATCCCTTGTTATTAGCGACACTGGTGGCCATTAAGTGAACTGCAGCAACTTTTTAATTGTGCTCACACACTTACACACGTAACGTACAAGAGAATGAACGTGAGTCAGTGCCCTGATATACTCACAGCCAAGTTCTTCCTTCTTCTCTTAGGGGTTAAAAAGAAGGTGGACACTTTTGCAGCAATATACTGTTAACAAACATCCAGACGCCGTCCATGCTGCTGAGAGCGACGTTTATGAATATGTAAATATGTGCTGTGCTCTTTCCTCTCAGTAACAAAATAAACACAACAAACATGACATTTTTGTGGTTAGAATGCATCAATGATTGTTTCCAAAACAAGGAGGTTAATAATACCCAAAGAAAGCTATTCATTAGCATTCCTATTCATCTCAATATGACTAATCACTCTGGAAAATGATGTTCTGACATGCCAACTGGCTGAAGGCACCGCAAAATCATGCACAGTCTCAAATCCCTCACTGGCAACTGTTTTGAGCTGTGATGTCAAAAGCAACAGTACACTTAATGTTTTTAAGATGTTTACTGGCCTATAACGTCATTAAATAATTGGGAGTTATTTGTTGCTTGCGGAAAGCTTTAATTTGTGATAAACACAACTACTTTTATATGACTGTCTAGGTACGCTCTTAGGAGAAGGGTTCTGTATAGAACCTTAAAGGTTTTTGTCAGGCACTTCATGTACAGAACCTTTTAGGGGTTCCAGCATGGGATCTTTTTTTGGGATTTAGTTTTAATTAATTTAGTTTTTTTAATAAATTAATTTTAATTACATTTTAAGAATTAAACAGCTCATGAACACACTTTATTACAAAAAATAAATAATTATTTAAGACAGTTCTCCTTGGATAGAACTTTTTGGCATAAAGGGTGCTTTGAAATTGATTTATAAAATGTTGCGCAGAAATCATCCTAAATTTGATCTTACGATCATTTCTCAGATGTGCATACGTGTTAGTCATAGAATGAATGTACACACAGAAAACGAGTGTACACCTCTCTTTCTAGACTGTCCTCCAAAAAAATTACCTTATAGGTAATTTTTTCAAGCACCTTATTACAACCTATATTTATGATTTAAAGTCATGCGCCCTCTAGCTGGTGTAAAAATGTTACATCTGTCGTCATGAAATGACGTATGACTGTCGTTACCAATCAAAATGTGTGTTCATTTAAATGCAATGTGTGGACTTTTAAAACCATTTGCCCTATTTCCATTTAGCAAAACTCATTTTTTTATTAACGACTAGTATACGCGTCAACAATGCGCCTGAACACATCTTGTTGTCAGACCAGCACGCCCATGGGCGCACAAATGGGTGCCAATGCTTTTGCTATTTAAACAACGTGGCGCAGGATGTGAAAAAGATAACTGTGTCGGGCTGAAACTAGCAAAAAACACTTGCGTCGCACCTGGTGTCGCATTGCACCGGGGATAGGGCCCTAAGAATTTAGAAGGATGTTTTTTGGTGTACAGAAAAGTTGAAGAACATGAAAAACATTTGACATCCATCGACCATTTCCATTGCACAAAAGTTTCTTTAAGGTTCTTAAGATTAAAATATTCTTCACACTAAGAAAAAAATGATTGTTTCACTGAAATGGAAAATTGTCCTTCTATGGCATCGCTGCAAAATCCTCCTTTTTAAGCGTTTATTTTTAAGAGTGTATTAACATCATTTACCAGCAGGGACTTACTTGACCATGCTAACCAACCAAACTTGATCTTGGTCCCATTTTTCCACACATCTTCCTTGTTTGGACAAACAGGTTGTACCGACGCCATTGGTTGAGTCAGAAGTTGACATGTCAGGCATTCAAACAAACAGAGCGAGGTTTTGAAAGCACCAGTCATGATGTTTACACTCTTCTGCAAGTCTGCCTACGAAAGTGTTTCTTAGTTGTTTCCGTATATTAAACCAGAATAAGAGAACATATTTTAACATGGTTGAAAAAATGGTTGAATTTATTAAATTACCGTATTACATTCCATGACAAAGTCAATACAGTTAACTGAGGTCAGCTAAAAGTGCCTATACACTCTTAAAAATAAAGGTTCTACCAGAAAGACTCAGACGAAGACGAAGGCAGGGGCGTAGCCGACCCCCTGGGAGGTATGGACAGGGACCATCCTGGTGGTGGTGGGGAGGATGGAGGTGAAGGTTGGCGTCAGCATCTGCAAACTCAGACACGTGTAAGTACCGATCTTTTATACTCCAAGTGTAAGATAATGATTGGTTCGATCTATACTAAAAGGTGAACCTTGGAACGTTTCCGTTGCTCAAAAGAATCTTTATAGTGGAAGAAATGTTCTTAAGATTATTCAAATATCCTTCACACTAAGACCGGAAAAAAGGTTCTTTTAAGATTGAAATGTTCTTTGGGGAACCCAAAATGGTTCTTCTATCTATGGCATCACTGCAAAAAAACAAACTTTTTGGAACCTTATTTTTAAGAGTGTAAGTTCTGTTTCTGAGCGTGAGTTCTGAATTCAGCCACCACACACTTCCTCAGTCAGTTAGTTAAATCAAAAACAGTTGGATCCCGGCAAGACACGGTTGCTCTCTGCGGCTGCGATTGGCACATGGGGCTATAGAAAGATCACCAGAGGAAAAAGTAACCAGAGGCCCCATCGTTTGATGATGTCAAACCATCTCTGTTTAATGAGTCTGGGCAAACGCTAAGCTATCCGTGGCTTTGAGTCGCCATATCAAGTGGGAAAATGAAACAAGTCTGGCTGAATGGGCCTGGAGGTCGATATGGAACCTATACGCAGTAGCAGAGCGCATGGGGTTGATGAATGGCCGGGCTGTTAAAATAAACCCCTGCTCACTGTTATTACAATGACGTATGCATTTGGCGGCTAATGAAGAACTTCCAAACCTCTGCAATGTTGGTGAGGAGAAAAAGCAGCATGAAAATAAATTGCTCCAGGCAGACAGCAGACGCACAATTCCTCCCCCTGCCTCTCTTACGTCCTGACCAGTTTCTTCAGGGACCACTGTGTCTCGCTGAGACTGACAGAGCTGAACTGTTATCTAAATATGGCCTGTCACAAACTGAAGACTTTTGCAGGAGGGATGAGAAGAATAAATCCTGCTGGTATGATTTTCCATTGCTGTTCTGGAGAGCTTTCCGCTAATGCTGCGTCGGTTCTTTTCGCACGGCGTAACCTACTTGTGCTGGGAGATGAAACCGTTTCCTGTTTTCAGTTTAGTTTGGTCTGATTTCATGGGTGTTCTTACCAAAATCATTACGGAGAATATCGCTGGAGTCATTTCTTGTATTTTTACTCATAATGTAAAGCCCGTATCACAATCTCTGTGACTCGTGTAAATTCTATAAATTAGCGCAGTCCTAAATATCTCAGCACTAACCAGCAATGACATTTATGAATGAATAAAACGGCGAATACGTGTGCTGTTTGCTCAATATTTATGGCATTTCAAATATGTGGCCATTTGATGACTTCCTAATAGAGTCTCTCTCACAGCACGACTGTATTAATGTGTCTGGCAAAGCCACTGTTGCATTTCATAGACTCTTGCTCAATGATGGCTTAAACACTGGTTCACTCTCACTCTCGTTTTCCATCCACCGGTGACACCAAGTATGCTGGAATGTGTCACCATTTCACATAGTCTGGATAATACCTTTCACCATCATAGTCATATTCATTGCCAACAACTGCAATTTCTCAGAAACCGAATGCTTTGAAAAGCTTGTATATCTCCTCACCTATTTTTGTCATTTTAAAGGAAAGGTTGACAATTCAAAAATGACAATTCTGTCATCATTTACTCAATTCATCCAAAGTCCGATGTCCAAGATGCTCCTTTCCAACACAAGCACACGTTGACTAATGGTTGCCATGCTCCAGTAAAAAGTATCATAAAAGAACCGTAAAAGCAATTTGTGTGCTATATATACACATTTTCTGAAGATTTTCAATGATTAATGACACATTTCTCTCACAAAGCTATCAGATGTCATCAGAAAATATTTTTATAAAACCCTTTTGTAGTACTCTGGTGTGTCTCCTCTTTTGGAAAAAACAGCAGCTGGGACATTTTTCAAAACATCTCCTTTTGTACACACAAACAAAAAAAAACAACATACAGATTTGCACCGACATAAATAATGCACAAATTTTGATCAGAAATGATCTCTGACAGTGCAGTGCCGCACATGTTGATCTGCACTCAATTACTATCCCAACAAGACATGATCGCTCTATTGTCTGTCTCTATTGTCCCCCGAGTCTCCTAAAACACCAGACCGGAACATGTCTCAGACACAACACATGTTTTGACCCATATGCAGTAAATCTGGTCTAGGAACAGATTTTCACAGATGCTTAAGAGAGAATTAGAGATGAGGCCATCATTTACCCTACAGTCTCTGTACGACCATTTTCAGTCCATGAGTCACATGAAATGCAGAGAAAGGTCAGATCAACATCTGTGTTCGATAAAATAAGAGTGTGGGAGTTTGAGGATGAGACAGCTGCGGTCTTACAAACAGGAGCTTTTGATCTTTTTGAATTACCCTAAACAGGACGGGAGATAGTTCCAGCTGTCCTTGTGTTACACGTTTGCCAAGGAAGGTTTAGAAATCATTTCTTAGAGTGAAGTGTGTCGCTACATCGTGATGCATCGTAATGTGATGTGAGCACCTAATAACTAATGATAAAACTAACTCTGTGCCCTTACCACTGTCTAGATCATTTGGCTCATTCTCAGGGAACAGTGATATTTGACATGAAGGAGTTTTACTGCCAGCGACATCATTCACCTCTTAATGAACTGATCTGCTGCTGAAAACAAATGAATACCGCAGGACCACCTATTACAATCCAACACAAGCCAACAGCAATGTAACAGTCCACAGTGTTCATATGATTAAAAAGAAAAAATGATAAATCACATTACTTTGCTATATTATGTTAGCCTTGGAGGGTATTTCATTATGTTAACAGTAATCTTTGTGTCGTATATGCCCAGTATATGCCCAGTTTTACAGACAAGGTTTAAATGGTTAGTTCACCCAAAAATGTTTCTGTCATAAAAAATATTCATTTTGTATGGAAATGTAGTAAAAAATTCTGTCATTAATTACTCACCTTCATGTCGGTCCACACCCGTTCATCTTCAGAAATCTGATGGCTCAGTGAGGCCTCTATTGCCAGCAAGATAATTAACACTTTCAGATGCCCAGAAAGCTACTAAAAACATATTTAAAACAGAGTACAGTGGTTCAACCTTAATGTTATTAAGCGACAAAAAAAAAAAAAGACTTCTAGTACTTCAAAACACTGCTTCATGAAGCTTCGAAGCTTTACAAATCTTTTGTTTCGTATCAGTGGTTCGGAGCATGAATCAAACTGCCAAAGTCACGTGATTTCAGTAAACGAGGCTTTGTTACGTCCTAAGTGTTTTGAAACTTCAATAGTTCACGTGACTTTGGCAGTTTGATTCACGCTCCGAACCACTGATTAAAAAAAAAAGATTTGTAAAGCTTCGAAGCTTCAGGAAAGCAGTGTTTTGAAAGCGCCCATCATTCAACTAGATTGTTGAACAAAGATGTTATTTTGTTTTTTTGGCACACAAAAAGTATTCTTGTCACTTCATAATATTAAGGTTGAACCACTGTAGTCACATGAACTGTTTTAAATATGTCTTTAGTAGCTTTCTGGCCATCTGAAAGTGTTAATTATCTTGCTTTCAATAGAAGCCTCACTGAGCTATCATATCTTAATTTGCGTTCAGAAGATGAATGAAGGTCTTACAGGTGTGGAACGACATGAGGGTGAGTAATAAATGACAGAAGTAGCATTTTTGGGTGAACTAACACTTTAAGACTAGTCCCAGACTAAAATGCATGTTTAGCCTCGTTTCCACCGAAATTACCCAGAACAATTTGTCCCAGGAACTTTTTTTCCCTCAGACCTGTTGCTGTCTGCATTTCCATCGCTGTCTAAAGTACTGTGAAGATTAGTCCGGTGACGCAGGACTGCACGCAATTTTCCAGTTCCCGCTGGATTTCATCCTCCCCATTTAAGCTTAATAAAGCCTCGTCGTTGGTCCATTTGTCATAATTTTTAAACTCCATTGTCGATGCGAATAGCAAACATCATACCACACCAAAGTCCCTAGCTCCTGGGGAAAGTTCCTGCGGTGGAAAGGCGGTCTTTGAGCTGTTTTAACACACAATTAACATTTTATAAAGCTCACTGGTGATTTAAAGCATGTTATAATTGAAAACGGCAAATAGGCTTCCATCTATCATCAATCAGTATTTACATAATATTAAGTTATTATTCTAAAACAATCAAGTGTCTTGCATTGTCCTGCAAAATCACGTCTGTTTACAGTAGTGGCCAAAAGTGATGTCAAGCTTATAGGAAAATGGACATCTTCAATTTATTCAAATATTATAAAAAATTTGTTAAAGATTTTGCATGCTTTGTGCTTGGAGTCATTTGTTTTATTAGTGATATCGCAATGAATCATGCCAAATTGTGCCGACATAATATTTGGCCAGACTGTGATTCATGAACACATGCAAAAACAAGAGAGAACCAACAAAATATTAATAACTGATTATGTTGTATTCAATTTATGCTTTTTCCTGTGAGCTTTTTGTTTTTCTATGCATTATTATTATTATTATTATTTTTTTTTTTGCATAGTAAATTAAAACCTGTAGCTGTAATTGTCTTTTTATGCCAAATAAGCTTGTCAGATAAACACCTTAACCGAGTTTAGTGTTTTGTTCTTCCCTCAGATTTATAAAATATTTTCCTCATAATTTGATGGTTTCATCAAACTTGTAGGGTCATTAAAAACAACTAACCCTTCAGGACATGACTTTTGGTACCACTGTACCTGCAAAAGAGCCATAACCAGGTGGTCACCTGTATTTAAAGAATTGTTTTGGGAGGAGGGGGGAAATCAATAATGCTAGTCATATTCATATTTTGTGCTTTCTCATTTAAATTGAGAGTTTTTCCTATTTTTTTTTTTTTTTTTTATAGAATCCCAAAAAACTCACAGACTGCAGAGCTAACTTTTTTCAGGTGCATGTAGAGTGTCTTGCTTTCGTCTGTCATCTCCTCTGACTTAATTTTATGCGCAGTAGTAGCTATACGCTTAATCATCATCGTCTATGTCTGTCATCATTACCTCTCACGTCATTCCAAGAATTTATTTCTTCTGTGGGACATAAAAAAGAAGATATTTTGAGAAATGTCAAGGGGAATCAGAACTGTTCATTGCCAAATATCATCTTTTATGTTCCAAAATTGGAAAAACAAATCTTTTATGTGACCAAATTTGGACACCTCTACCCTAAAGTTTGGAACGGCATGAGTAAGGATGAGTAAATGATTGCAGAATTCTCTAGGGCTGTGCCCTACTAGTCGACCAAATGTTAGTAGATGAGAAGAGTCTTTGTTGACCAAATTTGAATAGTTTGTCGGTCACAAAAAAAAGAAAAGAAAAAAAAAACTCCACAGGAATTGGAGAAGTCATGCAGCCTTTGACGGACAGATTGTTAACACAGCTGGTCCACGGAGTAATTACGGTTTGTCGGGCAGAAAATCCAAACATTCGCTTATCATTCATTGACCTTAAACATGGCTTATCATTTTAAAACATGTAAGTAGTAGCCTAACGTTAGCCACTTTACATGACATGACAAAGGCTCATCCACTATACTGTGGAGATGACGAGTTAGCGCCATCAGCTTCAACTTTGCAGAAAATTGTTATAATGTAATTTCTGTTTTCCCCCCAACACATTCATGTGTTGCTGCAGCAAGCTTTATGCTTTGTGCTTAATTTATATTTTAAAGACTCACTATTATGGTGTACGATTTCTCTGTAATGTAAAACAATGTAACATATAATATTCTTTCTCACCCCTGAAACTCAAACCATTGGATTTTTTTTTTTCTTTTCTGGATGCACTTACCCTGTAAAACCATTAGTAGCCATTGATGAGCTTTAGTGCTGTTCAACTAACCCTAAAACATTATGAATGTAACAGGGATAACTGATTTGAAATGCTCTGAATCACACAGATTCTTGAGAATGTGCCATGTCCCACTCTAAAAAAGTAAAAAAAAAAAAAAAAAAAAGAAGTGCTATATAGCACAAAAGTGGTTCTTGGCTCGTAATCATAGGGGAACCACTTTTGGGATATGTAGCACCATATCTTTAAAGGTGCTCTACTCTCTGAATCACATTCTTATTTTCTCTCTCCTTTATCTCTCCAGACCAGAGGAGTACCACATACCAGGATCTGAAGATATTTCCTAAAATATGATGGAATTTCCTTTTAATGGCTGGCTTTAAACATCTGATCTGCACATGAGTAGTGTCAGAGGACAACCCTTAAAATACAAAAACTGTTTCAAAACCCTCTTTGCTCAATGAGTCACATCCTTTGGATTCTGGGGTTGTGAATGGCAAATTCCAAAGGATAATTCTTAAGCCTATAGTGCACACTACTAAACAGGAGCTCATAAGTCTGCAACAGAACACCTTTGATTGTTGCCAAGGCTCACTAGTCATCAGGCGTGCACATTGTTTCCAATGAACAACAGCCAATGAAATTATGAGATGAAAGACAGTTAGAGGAGGGTGAGGCAGTGACAAAACAAAAACACATCATCAAACAGGCAGCTATCTGTGCAAATGAAGTCTTCCCTTCATGTTGTTTGTGTAAGAGTGGAATTTTGGGATCATAGCTGCAGACTGGGAGGAGAATGATTGTGTAATTGATGCACTTGTTCTGTGATAAGTTGTGTGGTGTCTGCATCAGCACAACAGAAAACAAGAGACTATGAGTCCTTAAGTGTGCACAGAGAGCGTTCCTGTAACGTGGAACTTGTATTCTGACCTGAGAAGCATTTTCATCAAATTTGCCCACTTTTCAGTAAAAAACTATCTAATTCAGTGCAATTATTTACAACATGTATAATACATGATGTATCATGAAGCAGTCCAGGATAATTATCATTAACTAAAACAAAATCAGCAAACCAGAATTACTTAAACTTTAACTAAAATTAAAATGAAAACTGAAAATAAAAAATTAAAAACTAATTCAAAATATGAATAAAAAACTAAAACTGTATATCATTGATGCTAATAACACAACAGTAGCACTGCGTTCGTAAAGGAATACTTCCATACTATATAATATGTGAAAAAAAATGTACAGCATTTTACAAGAGTAGCATGTCTGAATACATTGTATTCATGTGGAATGATGGGCAGATCATCCACTGTGAAGGCCTCATCAACACGACAACCAGTAGCACAGCTCCTCAACAACCGTCCATAGCGGCATGATGAATATGATCCTCAACTGGATGAAACTGAAATAAATACTTTGAATGTTGCGATCCTATCGGACTTATGATAGCAACCTGAGTCATAACAAAGCACTGTTCGCCAGAGGAGAAGCCTGGTTTCTCCCAAGGTTTTTTTTTTCTCCATTTTAACACCTATTTGCCACTTGTTTGCCACCTGATGTCACCTGTTGGAGTTTGGGTTCCTTGCCGCTGTCGCCCTTGGCTTGCTTAGTTGGGGACACTTGAATTGACACTATTCTTTAAGAGCTGCTGTGCAGCCAAAATAATGTACCAGTTATCAATGTAAAGCTGCTTTGACACAATCTGCATTGTAAAAAGCACTATATAAATAAAGGTGACTTGACTTGAAAATTGCGATTTAGATTATGTGTTACTTTCCACTGTGTACTATCCATGATTATTATTAAAGTGTTTTTCTTGGATTTACCTGTGTCATGCCTCTTGTGAGTACCACCACATATGTGACAGAAGAACCAACCTACAGCAACAAGTATTTTATGAACTATTACTCACAGAACAGCCGATCACTGGAGGAGTAAGTGGAGGAGTTCCTGGAGCATTACCACGGGGCATGCTGGGATAAATGGACGATATCCTTGGCCAGGTGCTGCTGTTGGGGAAGGATCACTGTCCTTTTATCAAATGGATTATGCCTTGGGGGTGTGCGGATCCTCCCTCACCTTGTGAGTCATTGAGGACGACAACACTATTAGCTCTGTCTCCCCAAGACTATCAACACCTCCAGCAGCCATCTCTCTGCCTGCCCAAGAAAGGATACAACATCCCAGCCTGGAAGTGTCCTAGTTGAGCTGAGATATCTCCTGCAACGGATCCAAAGCTTGAGCCCCCTCCATCACCAGAGATAGAGCCAGCCCACTAGACACTACATTATGTATGACCTGGTCCCACCCAATATCCTGCCCATCCCATTGTCACCATCCTCACCACTGGCTTTGTCTAATTCCATGGACTTAACTGCCCTGCTGGTGCCTCGCAGCTCCTCAGCTCTGTCCACGCCATTTCTTGGCACTGCCTGTGCCACTGACTCATTCCAATTCATCAGCTCCGCCTCAGACCCCTTTCAGCACCAGTGCAGCGCTGTAAAGTGGATCCATTGGCTTCACCTCGGCCCTCCAGGCTCTTTACTCCACCTTGGCCTGTCATTCCTTCAGCTCTGTCTTGGCTCTACACTCACGCTCCGCCGTGATCCACCATCACTAAGGCTCCACCAGGCTCCCTCATCCCTCTGGCTCACCTTTGTTTCTCATTACCCTGGTTTCGCCGTGGATTTCCTGGCTTCCTCCACACCTTCGGCTCCACTGAGCTCCTCCATGCCTCTGGTTCCATCCTTGGTCCTTACTCCCTCCAGTGTCCACATTCCACATTCTGTAATTATTATTAAAGTGTTTATCTTGGATTACCTGTCATGCATCTTGTGAGTACCACCATATACATGACTGATGGGCACTTTACTATCTCATTAGGCCACGGGAGAAGATTTATGTAGGTCACATGACAGTAACAACATGGCGAATGTAGTATATCCTAATTTCATTCATACTACACTCATTCATACTTTATAGAACATACAGTACTTTCTTTTAACTGTCATGAAGTAAATTTAAATTCAAATGTAGCACTTACTCAAACAGTACGCAATTTTGGATGCACCATAAACATCACTTTCCATGCACATTGCTGACCTATCTTGTCTAGACAGCCAATGATACATTCACCAACCACAGGATTCTTAGTTATCAGCCGTATGACAGATCTCATCAGTACAAGCCTTTACAGCTGTGCTGGAACTGAAGGCAAAGATGATGAAGACTGAGTCATGGAAAGACAGTCAGATTGCTAATTAGTTCACAGGAATGAGTAACAGGCACTCAAATCAGGTTCTCATTTTTGTACTACAAATGAAATAACAATGATACAATGGCTCCAAAAAGTACTTTCAATTAAATTAAATTCAATTCACGTTTTTTTGAATGGTGCTTTTTACAATACATATAATTTCAAAGGATCTTTACAGAAAATGCATGTCTCTACATTACAATTTAGAGTAATCTGTTATCAGAGGTGACTGTGTTATGTCCATATGTCAGAATTTACAGTTCTATGATAATACAAATCATGCAGTTAGCTAACATAGGCCCAGTTTCACAGATAGGGCTTAGCCTAAACCAGGATTAGGCCTTATTTCAATCAGGGCATTTAAGTAGCTTTTATAAACCTACACTAGAAAGAAAAAAAAACATTACTGGTGTGCATCTTGAGACAAAACAATGGCAGTGACATATTTTAAGATAAGTTGCTTTCAGTTAAAACAGCTCAAACATGCATTTTAGTCTAGGACTACCTTAAGCATTTTCTATGAAACTGGGGGATAATGTATTAATTGTACTTCACAAAAAGTGTTTACATAAAGTACTTGATTAAAATGTTTGACTGTCATTAGATAAAAGTTCATAAGGATAATTTCCCACAAATTATGTTGCACATAATTTACAAAAATGACATCTGTTGCTAACTACGAACAAGTGCTTTAATCATTTTCTTCTCATTTTGACTGATACGGTCCAGTAATAATGATGACAGTATTTCAACTGATTTGTGCTCATGATCCTGTTTATTATATGTTGAAAAGTATTTTTACCAGTTTTTGTGTTGATGGCAAGATGATGTACTTGCATTCTGTTACGAGGTTTAAAGTTCAAGGAAGAAGGAGGCAGGAAACTTCAAACATTCCACAAACTTTTAATCAGAAAATAAACAAACAACAAAATGAACGTAAGGCAGCAGCCCCTCATAGACGACTGCCGCATATAAACATAATAAATAACAACATAAATAGTCATTAGCAATCGCATCATCGGCCTCGTTCCATTCCCACCGCTCTCGGCCCCACCCTGTTTGCCACATAACCCCATCGCCCCTCACAGGCCAGGGAGTACCCTCGAGACTGTGCTCTACAGGATAGACGAAGTGAGAAAAGAGAGACAGAAGGATGAGGAAAGACTGAGATGGGAGAGAGGGGGAAATAGTCTTGATCCAGTTCCCAAAACTCACTGCTCTCCGGTCCTCCACCAGCTGGGTGAACTCCTCCATGGTGGCGCTGGACACTGCACTGTGGACGGCCCCCTGACTTGCCTGGTGGATGGCAACTGCTCCTCCATCTTTGGGCAGCAAGTCCCGTTCCCTGCTCCTCCCCATCATGGCGGACGGCAGCAGGCTCTGGCTTCAGGCATACGGCTACGACTCCTCCGTCCCCTCTTGGATGGAAGCCACCCCTCCACAACCCAGGTGGACGGCAGTGAGTTTATCCTTCCCCCCAGCAAATAACTCCAGCCCACCGCCTCGAGCTTCTAAGGCGGCCAACAATGCTCAGCCGTTCTCGATTGCACCGCAGATTTCCCACCACAGCACCTCTTTACAGCCTGTTCCTCCTACCTTCCTTCATTCTACACCAATGTAACAAGGTTTAAAGTTAAGGAAAGAAGGAGGCAGGAACTGGAAAACGTTCAACAAAGTTTTAATCATACAATAAACAAACAACAAAACTAATGTAAGCGGCAGCCCCTCATGGACGAATGCCACATATAAACAATAAAACACAACATAAATAATCCAGGCCTGGTCCTCTCTCATCATCATATTCTCCCAGAGCTCATCTGTGAGGTGCGCAGGTGATGCTCATTAGCACCCGCGTCACCTCGCTCCGTTCCCAAGGCTCTCAGTCCCATCCAGCTTGCCACGCATTCATTTTATTGAGGCATTTCATTGAGAACAACATGCTGAAAGTATGATTGCACACAAATCGTTTTTTTCTATTACCCCTCCTCTCAGTGAACACCCCATTGAAGTAACTTTCCATATGCAACCAGTTAAGTCAGGGGTGTCCAAATTCAACATACTGCAGAGTTTAGCTCCAACTTGCCTCAACACACCTGCCTGAAAGTTTCTAGTATGCCTAATTAGACCTTGAGTAGCTGGTTTAGGTGTGTTTAATTGGGGTAGGAGCTAAACTCTGAAGGATGGAGGCCCTCCATGACTGAGTTTGGACACCCCTGAGTTAAGTGAATTATACGATAGGAATAAAAGGTGTAAGTGGAGTCTGAAAAAACAAAGGTGGGACAGAACAGTGCACCACTCTTTTTTCATTTAAATGTCCTAAAAAAAAAATTCTGTGTCTGTACAGAACAAGTTACTGCAGATGGACCTGGAAGTTGTGATAGTTAGGTAAACTTCTATAGCGGTGAATGGGCAATGACAGCAAATATAATTTTTGTATTACCATTTGCTAGCAAAAGAAAAAAAATCCATTACAGTGTTTTCACGACTTTCTAAAAGAGGGAGAAGATAAAGATTGATTGCAGCAGTCAGAAGAGAGAATGATGTGAAATTTGCAGTCACGCCCTCATTGATTGCATTAGAAACACCCTCACACCTTTGTTTTTTGTTCCATATGATGATTTCATGTTTGTTGTTAAGTATTTCTGTGTGTACTTGTTTTATATTCATTTTGGTCTCTATTGCCCAGTTACAGCTGCAAAACAAATGTGTCTAATCCATTTGAAAGCAATTATTCAGATTGAAGTGGGCTCAAATGGGCCCACCTCAGTCACCCAATTAACTTTAAGTGGAGTAATACACGCTTCTGTGCTGGGTTGCGTAACGGTCCAGGCATGCCCGTGCGCTAACAGCTGTTTTCAAGCCTATTAAACGCTCCTGCATGGGTGAACGTGCTGCCATCAGATCTCTGTAGCGCATACCTGCAGACCACAGGCAGCTCTGGGCTTTTCCACTCCTGCTCCGAGCTTACCAAACACCTCCCAGACTTGCATCGCAGATATAGCCCACAGACTTTATTTTCCATTTGTTAACCGGCGAGTCACATGTCGTCAGCGTTCAGCCACAACAATAGAGAGAAGTGTGGAGTCAGCAGTGAATGTGTCTCCTCTGATTCACCGACTTTATGAGCTGCTTAGGGAAATTTCTCAGAACAGGTTAAAGTCTGTTCACACATGCACATGTTTTGTACGTTAGCCAAAGCTGTGACTCAGATTTTCACACTTTTTAACAACTACCATGTTATTTTCTTTCTACAGGAAAACTATTAGGACAGACATTTGCTGCTTTATGTAAAACATTTCACAGTGCAACAAAACAAAAGATATTGACACTCGTACACATTCAGACAGTTGTCTTTTTCTTGCATTTGTCCTGAGGTTATTAGTGATTGCTAATTCAAACCCCACCAAGTGTAAAACCGTAATCTTTTGTTCTAGACAGGAAAGGAGTTTGGATAATTTGGATAATGTGGTTTCTACACTGAAAAACAGAAAAAAAGTGAAAAATTGCTTGCAAATTTCACAATTAATTACAAAGAAATAGCAAGTATCGCATTGCATTACAAGTGAAATAGCTTTAAGTTGAAAGAAAGAAATAGTATTTTCTTCTAAAATAACTTTTGTTTTATTTACAATTTCGAGAAAGAAAAAAAAATCAGAGTGTAGAATATGCTAACATTGCAGTGGTGAATTTTGAACTGATGCATATTAAATCTAAAAATGTATGTTTATATAATTCTAAGAAAAGTGCAGCATCACCTTTTTACTTTGCCATGATACATTTTTCTTTTCCCTGCATTAGTCGTGAATTATTTCTGTCTGCAACCACCAGAACTCATAAAAATACAGCCAACAGATCTGATGTCTGACCTAAATGGAATAAATGATCCAGCCTCTTTCATTCTGGATCCACCACTTGATTTCAGACTAATGACCGAAGGCTTTTCAAGTTCCAAACATTTTGTCCTCTGTGTTTTTGTTATCCAAAGAAGAAGATGAGACGGAGGAAAACAAAACATACATTTTATTGACAGAAAGAAATGAAAAGTATACAATGTACTGAAATAACCATCTAAATTAAATAGAACAACGGAAGATCTGTTTTAGATTATCTACGACTTCACTTTGCCTCGCTATTAAGAGTCATTTTATAACAGTTGCTTTTTGATGAATGTATGAGGAATATAATTTTAAATAAAAGTATTTAATAAATGTACTTTTTTTGTTGTTCGCAGGGTTAAGGACAACCTTTGTTTCCAGTGATTCTAATAAGGAAGACTAGATTTTCTTGATATTCAAATTCATGCATTTTTACAACTGAAATAATTGTTGTAGTAGCTAAGGCACAGAAATCTCCTGCAAATATCATTATATATCATTATGATATCTCTGACCAAAGTGTGTGTGTGTGTGTGTGTGTGTGTGTGTGTGTGTGTGTGTGTGTGTGTGTGTGTGTGTGTGTGTGTGTGTGTATTTGGCGCTCTTTAATGTGGCGTGAGAGAAGCGCATGCACATGAACCAATTATCTCTTCCTCTTTACAGCATGAAATAAGCATGAATAAACATCAGAAGGCATGTTGAAAAATAGAGTACAACTTACCATACTCCATCAGTCACTCAATAGCTGCGATTCCACACTGTAATGAATTGCTGTAAAAATTACAGCAATATTTTACAGCCGATGGCTGTATTTTAATAATACAGCATATTGCTGTAAATTGCAATGAATTCCGGGGGCGTGGCGGTTTGAATCAAAATTACAGAATATTGCTGTAAATTTCAAATATACAGAGGCATTATGGGATCTCCAACGGTCAAGATTCGGGTAGCAGCAAGAGGAGTGATTTACAACTGTGGTAAGTGACTTATTATTTCATTTCCCCCTCAGTCTTTGGTAAATATGTATGTATTTACATTCGCGATTCATATTGGTAACCCCGGATTGATGCATCCTCCGTCCGCGGGGCGCGAAGCATACTTGCGCTGGGTTTTCCTCAGCGCGGTCGCGGTAGGATCTCACACATTCCCCGGTGCTTTAGCATAGCGGCTATGGGCCGAAAATTAATCATTAGAAACAGTTGGAATTCACGAGAACTTCGTGTTCATCGGCGCACTTGGTCGTGATTATTTTATGGCGTAAATCACATTTGTACAGGCAGACAGTCATCTGTTAACATGGGCCAAAACGAAAAAGCCTCGCGACGCGATTAGGCCGCTCACGGAGGATGTGTCACGCAAAATGGTGCTGCTTCATGCTGTTAACATAACCAATGTGATGTATTTGTGGACATTTGCTAACTTAAGGTAATGCAAACACTTTAACATCTCTGTTTGATATGTTTGCCTTGTATAACGTTAGTTAATTACCATTACCAAAACCAAATCTTTTTTTTTTACTTGAAATGAAATGTGCTATTTACAGATATGAACAAACTGATCATCCTGTATCTTACTTGTCTTTTAGATGTACATTTTATATATATTGAGGCCTTTAACACAACTACAACTAACTATTTGTTTCTCAACTATATTAGACATTTATTTTTTAGGGTGAATGTTTTAGATGTTTCTCTATTTGACCCTGACAAACACATTAAATAAGGTGTTTAGATAGGATTACCCTTCAAATGCGCAAACTGAAATTGTGAATTGAAAATACAGCCAGTGGAAACACGTCAATTTCGCAAAAACTCCCATATATCGCAAAAAAAGTTTTTACGCTCAGATGAGGTGGATTTTCAGGCAATTCGAAAAAGGAATATTTCACAAAACTGCTATGGAAACAGTTTTTTTTTTGCATTTACAGGTCACCTGCCATGTAAAATTGATCATTCTTTAAAGAGGGGGGCGGTATGTTTGGACAGAAGATGAGACAATTCTTTATTAAACTCATAAAAGACAAAAGAATTACAGGAATACTGGATTCTAAACAACAAACAAATGCCACAATTTATCAAAACCTTGAAGCAGATAGGAGGGAGAAACACCCAGAAACAACTCATACACAGTGCTTCCAAGAATAAGGGGCTTTCCTCAGAGGTGTAAAATCCAGTGGTCAGAAAGTAATAGTCCTGCCATATGTTTATTCCACCCATCAACTCAGCCAGGTGATTTCACTAATTAGTTCTACCTCCTGGCTGAAAAACTGTGCTAATTAGCAAATCCAGGTGATTGGAGCAAAATACTGAGGAGGACTTTTACTTTCTGAACCTGGACTTTACACCTCTGGCTTTCCTTGCCATTAATGCTTGGATAACATGCCTACATCTCCTTCAATTAAAAATAATGGCTAGTGCAGTGGCTGCAAAATACTTAAATCTACAAATATCCATTTCTGGAATGACTTATCGCGAGAGGAAAAATTTTTTAGTTGCATAAAATCAGTTAATGGAAACGGCATCATTTCACAATAGTTTTTTATCGACATTTCGAAAATATCTTACAAGTTTTGCGCGAATCTGTAATGGAAACACAGCTAATCAGTATTTCAACCCCGGAAAGACTGCTTGTAAACAATATCATATATTGTCATATTTACCTCAGAAAAGCCTTTCAATGTCAGCTACTCACTTAAAACAGTCGGGTTAAAAATGACCCAACAGATAACCCAATGGTAAAGCACCAACCTATTGTTGGATTATTTTAACCCAATGTATTGGGCAGCAAGTTTTAGCCAATAAATTGGGTTATAAAATAATTAGTTGGGTTGTTGGCCAAATTGTTGCTTTAACCATTCTGGAATTACTATTATTAATTAATTTAATATTTTTTATATTATTTATAAATTAATTATTTTTTATATTATAATAATAATGTACAGCTGATTATATTGAAATTGCTTTATTTCCATTAACGTTGCAAAATATTAAATTAAGTTATTGGTATGTTAATGTGTTATTAACTAATTCCTTATCACATTAAAGGTACAATATGTAATAATTTTTTCCGCTAGAAGCCTATTCAAAACAAAGGCGTAGCTTGATGACGCCAAGTTTGAGAGCGGAATCTTGGGACATGTGGTCTCCACCTCAACGGACGATGCAAAAGGATAGGGATAGGAGTCGGGAAGAAATCATGTTCATGGATGTGATTTTTAACGTTACTGTAGTCTGAAGCAGAGCAGGAGCGAGTGTTGTGGGAGCTGAACGAGGCCGCTGGAGAGATTGCGCAACACACGCCTCACGAGCAGCGGGACTTTTATTATGCCACAGTCGCCGGCGCTGCTTCCGCTTTTCCGGTCATGAGTATGAGGTAACACAGCTCTATTTATTATATTAAATACATTTGAGAGTGTTGAAAATGATGCTATTCTGTGCGTTCACTCGGCAGCTGCAGTGAGACATTTGTTTGAGACACACTGCAGTAAAATAGATCGATTTTAGAATATCATATTAAATATTGGATATCTTGTGTTGATAAATGGCATGCAATTAATTTTAAAACGTACTGTATGATGGAGAAAATTATGTATTACTGTTAATAAGAATAAAGCTGCATCTGATTATGCTATGTTAGCTACTTGACAAAATAGTGTTTTTCTCTGAGGCATGGTAAAGCACTCGCAAAAAATCAAGAAAACTAGATCTAAACAATAAGACTAAACGTGTTGAGCTATATAACAACAATTCGTTTTCTGTCTATAAATATATCAACAGTTGTTCCCTTGTCTATTAAAACGTGTAATATATTAAAGCGTCTTTGGTGTTTCCATGGTTTCTACAAATAAAACGGGAAACCAAGGGTAACGCGAGTCTGACGCAATTGACAGGCGACTCGTCACACGTCCCGGAGCCTTGGTAAAAATTGAAATTTTCTCACAATATTTTACTGCAAAAATATTACATATTGCTCCTTTAAGGTACTTGCAATTATGATTCAATTTACAAGAATCATAAATAAATAAACAAACAGAACCAAGTACAGACAATGTAATTATAAACTGTCTAATTAGGTGACACTGTGTTGATGGAACAGATTATTGAGTGTTGTGTGCTGTAGAGACCGCCAAACAGCACGCTTGTGATACTCAATGTTCAAAATGTACAATAATTTAAAGCATGTATCAACCGCTTGTAAAAGATGGTCTTGCTTCAGTGCCATTCCTCCCACAATAAAGAAGGCTGGATTTGATCCCAAAACTGCAGGACACGAGGGAATTGCCTTTATTGCTCCACCTCCTGCAAATACTGAATGATATTTGATCCAAACTTTAAATGTATTGTAATAAATTATGTACTTACCCACTTTGTATGGCAAAATGGAAGGGTTTTAATGCAACATCTCCACGAGTATCTTAAACAGAAAGAACAATGCATAAATCTCCAAACAAGAATGATAAAAAAGGGTGAAAATAATCTGCAAAGCATTTTTATAAGCCATTTAATAAATCACACAGACGATGCCAGACTCCCCTCCAAAGATTTAATTCGTAAACATGTCACCTTTTTCACCACTTTGGAGTTTGCAGGTTTGATATATACAATACACAGACATTAGTGTGCAAATAAAATGGTTTGCTGTAGCACTTCAGAAGACTTCAGTGGAAATCAGGGAATACTCATCCACATCTGGCCTGTGTTAGAATGAGAGACGACAATTCAGGAAGTCCTGCAATCCATTAACAACCCTAAATTTGAAGAGAAGAAGAGAAAGACAAAGAATCCAAATACAGCCAGTTGAATCTGCCATAACTATTTCTTTTTTCACTTTGGTCAACTGAAATTGAAGAGATTGGGTAGATGATGCCCATCAGTGAATCTCTGACGGTATCTGGACACATGTAGCCTAAAACGTTATTAATATGAAAAAGCAACTCTGTAAGTCTGAAAAACACAAGGATCATGGGAAGCCAGACTTCAGGAAATAACAGCAAATAAAATGCACAGCTATTAAAGCTGTTATATATCACGCCACTCTTACTTAAAAGCTCCACTGGTAACTGACACACTGGAAATAATGTCCTGCTTTCTTTTAAACTCATTTAAGCATATTACTTTTGAAACCAGCCCCTCAGACTGAATTATCTCATCAGTCAAGACTTTTACTCTCCTTCACTCTGAAACAGTGGAAAGGTTTCCTGACCTGGACCTCAGAAAGGCTGTGCTGACAACATGCATGAGGGATGACATCATAACAATGTTTAAGTGGTCCATTCACAAGGTTAAAAGGTGAAGAAAAGTATAAGTGCACTTATAGAAGAAGGAGATCTCTCCAGTGTTTTGTTTCTCAGCCCATGAAACGCACACCCAGAGAAAACATTCTGTTCCTCAGAGCTTGCTTTTTCATAGCTTAGGAGTTATTGGTTCATTTAAACATCAACTTGGTCTCAGATGCTTCTCCTAAAACTCCTTGGTTGAAATGAAATAAAAGCAAACTGCTGACATACATTAAGTATTTAGAGGCACATATTTCATGGTTTGGTAGATTTGTGCACAGCACCCTTCTGATATTCAATCTGATTTTTATTTACTACTGATATATTAAAGAGATGTCATTATGGTCATTCATTATATTTTGATCTATTCAAGCTGTTTCTTCTGAAAGAAAGAAATTTCTTAACAGTACTCATCCTAGATCTATCTATCTATCTATCTATCTATCTATCTATCTATCTATCTATCTATCTATCTATCTATCTATCTATCTATCTATCTATCTATCTATCTATCTATCTATCTATCTATCTATCCATCCATCCATCCATCCATCCATCCATCCATCCATCCAAGATATCACTAGCAAAGTCTAGTTAGCTTATAGGGTTTGTTAACAACATATCGAAACATGCTAGCAACAAGCTAAAACATGTTAGCAAAATGTTAAATCATGCTAGCAGTGTGCTAAATTATATGTTAGAAAGGTGTTAGTTGTTTTTTTATTCGTTTTGATACTATTTTCACAAGTACGGAAGCCCTGAACCGTATGGTGAAAAAAAAAACTTGGTAGGTAGAAAAAAAAAATCGAAAAGTTATCTCTTGTAATTTGATGTATTCAGTGGCATAACAATAACATGTAGGGTTTCAGATTTGGTTTGAACGTCCTTTATCATACTTGATAGATAATGAAGAGTTATTATGTCCTTATAACGACTTATTTGGTTGAAATAACGAGATATTATGTCGTTATAATGACTTATTATGTTGAAATAACGAGATATTATGTCGTTATAATGACTTATTATGTTGAAATAACGAGATATTATGTCGTTATAATGACTTATTATGTTGAAATAACGAGATAACTTTTCGATTTTTTTTTTCTTCCCTACCAAGTTTTTTTTTTTTTTTTTTTTTTTTTTTTCACCATGCGGTTCAGGGCTTCCATACACAAGTAAGGTACATTTTCAAAACTCTTAGTACAAAAATCCAAACTGAACACACTTGTAACACAGCTAGTCATTCTTTCAAACTTGATCTCATGCTTTCATTCTTGCTGTACATATTTTCATTTTATATAATCACTGTTTCAAACACAAGATCATTGTAATATGTAATGAGAACATTTGGTTTACAGTTTTTTACAATCGCTAGGACACATTTCTCAATACTTAGGTCACTTTTGCAAAACTCTTCACACAGTGAGCACAACAGAAGTCTATGTGGGCTAAACTGAGGATCAATTATCATTGCTTTGGCACAAAATGCATTCAATGACTACATCTCTCTAATTTCATGAATTCTTTTCTCACTCAGACACAACAACTGCCAAAACTCTGTGTACATACAGGTCAATTTGCACATGCTTACATACTGTTTTCAAAACTGTTAAACTTATGTTCAAAACAATAACACAATATAAAACTGAATAAGACAGCAATTTGCTACATTTCTACAGTAATATTTTAATTAAATATATTTTAAATCTTAAAATTAAATGCTATAAAAACAATTGAATTGTATCTGTATCAGTGGATGGTGTGTATAGACATTCTTGTATTTTGGAATTACTCAGTGCAAAAAAATAAAAATAAATAAACAACATAAAATATTGACGAATTCTGCATCATGTCTGATTCATTCCAGTAACATATATTGCAGTGAATTATAAACAGAAATGTGTCCTTGTTTTACACAAGAAAACACTGTATAATGCTACATGTTGTTAGTGTTTTTTAGGTAATTGTTTTGTGGGTGACAAAGTGTGTTTGTCGGCTGTCAACCTTTGCTGGTGTTCTGGAAGAATGAGTTGATTTGAGACCTGAATACAGTGATTTGGTAGTTGTAGTGCATTTTGAATGTGGAATAAACTGCTTTTGCCAAAATGAAAGTTGGTTAGGAGAACTGTGTGAAGAGTTTTGCAAAAGTGACCTAAGTATTGAGAAATGTGTCCTAGCGTCTGTAAAAAACTGTAAACTGAACGAAAAGAGATGCAAATCACAAGTTTGATAGTAATAGCATTATGAAAGACAGTTACTTCAAATGAAATGTTTATATAGATGTAACACTTATTTTGTGTAGTGAAAAGGATACTTTGTGATTTTGTGTATTGTACTAACACAATTGAAAATATGCTGAAATCTTTGAAAAACGTGCACTTTTGATGATCTGTTGTGATATTAGTACTAAGAGTTTTGAAAATGTACACCTTACTTGTGAAAATAGTACCAAAGCAAATAAAAAAAAAAAACTGTTAAGGGTTAGTTCACCCAAAAATGAAAATAATGTAATTTATTACTCACCCTCATGTCGTTCTACACCCGTAAGACCTTTGTTCATCTTTGGAACACAAATTAAATCAGTGTTAAATCAATCACGAATCGAATCAGTGATTCACTGACTCGATTTGTAAAGCTCTGAAGCTTCATGACGCATCTTTTTCAAATAGATATTGTTAAAAAATCATTATTTTGCTTTTTTGGCACACAAAAAAATATTCTCATCACTTTGTAATATTAAAGTTGAACCGCTCTACTCACATTAAGTTATTTAAATATGTTCTTATTAACTTTATGGATCTTGAGAGAGGAAGTGCCATTGCTGTGAATGCAGGCCTCACTGCAGTGTCGGCGCTATGGTGGGGCATTCGAGGGCCGTGCCCCCCCTAGCGGTCATTGATGCCCCTTCTACCACAGGCCATGGCGTGGCCCCCCCCAAAAATAACTTTTAGTTATTCTTTTAATATTAAATGTACAAATTGTAACTTAAATGAAATAAAATGAAATCAACGGGGAAAACATTAATTTTGGTTGTTCATGACATGTTACTAGGCTTGGTCATCACAGGTCAATGCTTATTGGTCGCTGAGTAAACTTGTTACATTTGATTTTCAGCGCGCTGCGCGCATAATCCATTTCAGTTTGTCTGTGTTTATCATAGACATTTAGCATTGACTGTTGACCTAATTATAGACAAAAAATGGATTTACGAAAACACTCGTCGCCTGCAACTCTTCTGAGGGTAAGTCGTTTGTTCATTTCACTTATTAAAGCCAGCCCTGGCTTTGATAAGGCCTACTAATCAGTAGAATTGTGTATGTGTTTTATACTTGGCTGCCTGTAAGTCAGGTAAGATATGAGCCCGATCACACGAAAATGCATATAAATAGTACAAGATTGTAATCTCGTAGAATTTGGCGTGCTTATGGTACGCAGTTTTTCGCTTGCATATGGTACGCACTTTATGGCAATTTATTTATAGGCCTATATATATTCTACGAGATTACACACTCGTACTATTGATACGCATTCTCATGTGATCGTGTTGGCTTATGTCATTTCTGCCTGATTTGTCCAATTGGCTACTTGCTGCCCGAATGCGTGCCTCGTTATGTCAGCGGTCCTGTCCTGTTATGTTGTAAAGGGGTGTTTTTGATGGAGGCTATGTTGTCTAATGTTTATAACCAGTGATATGCCTACATAATGGTTTTCTGGAAGTGCATAAACTGTTGAGTGGTGGATGAACTATTTCTGATATGTCAGAGATGGGTAAACTGCATTTATTTGCGTATAGCCTCCACGACAGCCCTACGCTGTGTGTGACTGAGCTGAATTTCGAGTAGAGAGAGGGCATAACTTTATGCATTTTCTGCCTTTTAATGTGACTCCACTCCAAACGCTGTCTTCATTTTGTTTATTAAACACAACGTTTTTAATTTCAAAAGCATTTCTAAATTCAGTTCATATTTCCAACAAACGAAATTTCAAGCCAAAATAACGAAATGGTTACATGATATAGAAATTAACAACAACAAGAATAAACGAAACTCGCAAATAATAATAATAAAACGTGTTTCTCTTATTTATTGCATTTCTGCTGTGTTGGACTGTGATGTCGCCACTGCGTAAAAATATTTCTCAAACGGCAGTGCCCCCCCGCCGATGACCCAATGCCCCTCCAGTAGATCTGCTCTGGCGCCGACTCTGCCTAACTGGATTTAATAAAAAATATCTTAATTTGTGTTCCGAAGATTAATGAAGGTCTAATGCTGTGTTCACACCAAACGCGAATAGAGCGTCTGGCGCGAATGATTTCAATGTTAAGGCAATGTAAAGACGCGTTTACGCGCTTATAAAGGTCTCGCGGCGCGAATGAGGCGTTTAGCGCGGCGCGGAAGACGCAAATTCGCTTCATTCGCGCGTCTAGTTCAAAAACAGACGCGAATTTGACGCTCTATTCGCGTTTGGTGTGAACACAGCATAACTGTAAACCCTAATGCTCAAAATACTTAATTGGTTTGAGTAGGACAAACTTAAATTGAACAAATTAGTTCAGTTAAATTAATTGCTATGAGTATTTAGAACTTTCTTTTCCTTTTGAGTTAAAAGCACTGACATATTTTAAGTAAACTGAAATGTTTCATTGTTTTGAGTTTTATGAACTTAGTTCTTTTAATTTAGACACACTTAAGTTTAACTGAAACTGGGCTGGGATTCCATGCTGGGATTTCCCAGCATGCTTTGCTCATGGCAATCGAAAGGGAGAGTAAATGCTAAAATAAAGTGTTATATAATGGTTTTTGTGCAAGATTAATGTTAAGGGAGAATTAGTAGTGATTAATGTTTTGTTATGCTAATTTAGAAGAGTTTCTGTTAATGTGGGTTTTTGGAGCGTTACCATCATGGTGACAAGTTTGAGAGCAGGTAAGTTACATGTTTGAAATTGCTGCACTCATTCAGTAAGTGCTATAGTTGGCATTTTCTGTATTTTTTTTTAGGGTTTATAGTGAAGTAAATAACTCATTTGCAAGAACTCAAAACATAAAAGTTAATCAACTAAATAATTTATGTTAATTGCTATCAAAATGTATGAGTTAGCCTACTCAGTACATCAAGTTAGGAGCAGTTATCATGCATGAGCACTACAAACTCAAAACTTGATAGTTCTGCTTACTTAAAATTGATGTAACTGATTACCCAACTTATTCAGGTTTACAGTGGGGTGTGAAACGACACAAGGATGAGTAATAAATGACATTATTTTCATTTTTGGGTGAACTAACCTTTTAACGATGTTAAAACATGCTACACACAGGTACTTGTTAGAAAGATGATAGCATACCATGCTATAACATGCTTGCGATGTGCTGAAAATATTGGAGACATGGTAAACATGTTAGCAGCATGTTAAAACGTTAGAAATGTGTCAATGATATGTTAAAACATGTTAAGAAGATGCTAGCACCATGTTAAAACAGAAATATGCTAGCACAAACTTGCAAAATCATGTTAGCAACATGTTAAAACATGCTAAACATGTTACCAAGTTTTAAAACATGCTATCAATAAGCTAAACATGTTAGTAACTTCTAGAAACATGTTAAACAATGTGTTAAAACATGCTAATTCAGTGTTAAAACATGCTAGCAACATGTTGAATTATGTTAGGCAAATGCTAAAACATTTTAATATGCGGTGCGTCCAAAATCATTCTAAAGTCATTTAAATGTTTAAAACTTTCATCATACTTTAAAAATTATTTTAAACTTTCAGACAAGGCTTGTCTTGGTGAACTTTATTACTTTTGTTTTTATTTGTCCTTCTTATGGCCACAAACATCATTTAAAAATCCGAGCAAAAGCTCACCGGTTTCACCACTAAGTGTCAGTGTAAGTCTGAACGTGTGTCTTCTCTCTGATTGTCTTCCTCTGTTTCACTGTTTTAACTCCCTGCATCCCCCCACACACACAAATATGCACGTATGGGACGGAGGGCTTACTGGTAAAGTGAGGCGGTGTGACGGATGATATTAAGGTTCATATGAATGACAAAAGGCTTTATTATGAGCAGCACACGTAACCCATGCTTGTTTCCACATCTGTTCAGGAGCGCTGAGAAAAGCCCGTAACAGTCCACGTGACTTTATGAAAATAAGGTCATTTTACTTTATTGCCTTTTCAATTTGTGGTCTGTTTTATGGGCTCTCTCATCAGACTTTGCTCTATTCAATGAGAAGAAAATCACAGTAAGTCAAGAGAAAAAACCTAGCAAAGGAATGAAAAAATAAACAGTGCATTTACAATTTGTTCAACTAAAATACATAACAAACACATATTATAAAGTCTTTATAATAGAGTAATTAGCTCTAGGGCGTATACATGTTGTGTTCAGTGTTTGCTACATTACATTCCAATTCTATAGTTTGCAACAGTCTAAAATTCTGAAATATCATGTATTCAAGTCTCTCTCTCTCTCTCTTTCACTGTAACTCTGACTTCATAAACTCATTTTAGCAGCAATATAAATATATATATATATAATCAAAATGAACAATGGTATGGCTTCAGCTTGATATCTCTCATCAGTGTAAAATAAAAGCTTATGAATTTCTCTCTTGGGCTGATATAATGTCTTATAGAAAGCTGACATAATCATCCTGAGGGCCAATTGAAGGCTTTGGTTTCTTGTATTTCCTTATGGACTGACTCTAAAGACCAAAAGGAAGTCAGGTTTGAGCTTCCCAGTTCTCATACGCACCATATCCTCTCCTTCAGATGGAGAATAACTTATTTCCTTTGGCAAAACTCTACTAACAGATATACTGCGTAAAGCGCCTTACCTGAACATGCTGTGTGTTATTTGTAAAACTCAGACATTGAGAACAGCAGTATTGTGTTGTATTGAGAATCTGGGCTCAGATGCATTTGTGTTGGCCCTGCTCCAGAGTCTTGTTCCACACTGCTGTTACAACCCATGGAGAAATACTTGTGGTTTGTCTGTTAAGAGATCAATTACAAACATCCGGGACTAGAGAAGACGCATACAATGTTAGGAACACAACGCGCTCATTGTCACAGCAGGATTCATTGGCTTACAGGATTAGTTCACTTCAGAATTCACATTTCCTTATAATTTACTCACCCTCATGTCAAGATGTTTATGTCTTTCTTTCTTCAGTCGAAAATAAATGTTTTGAGGAAAACATTCCAGGATTTTTCTCCATATAGTGGACTTCACACAGGTTGAAGGTCCAAATGTCAGTTTCATTGCAGCTTCAAAGACCTCTACATGATCCCAGACGAGGAATAAGGGTCTTATCTAGTGAAACAATTGGTCATTTTCAAAATAATTTTTTTTTTATATATTTCTTAACCACAAATGCTCATCTTGCACTGCTTTGCGATTCGCCACACATTACGTAATCACGTTAGAAAGGTCATGTGTGGCGTAGACGGAAGTAACAATCCAGTGTCTACAAGGTGAACGACTAAGTCACAAAAGGTAAAACAATGATGTCGAACGATTTTAGGAGTTTTTCTCCCTGCTGCAGTACTTCTGCCTACGCCACACATGACCTTTCCAATGTGATTACGTAATGTATGGCGCAACACAGAGCAGTGCAAGATGAGCATTTGTGGTTAAAAGTATCTTTGTATCTTTGTGAAGTGAAGTCCACTATATGGAGAAAAATCCTGGAATGTTTTCCTCAAAAACCTTAATTTCTTTTCGACTGAAGAAAGAAAGACATAAACATCTTGGATGACATGGGGATGAGTAAATTATCAGGAAAATTTAATTCTGAAGTGAACTAATCCTTTAAAAGTGCCCTTAGAACCCTTTTTCACAAGATGTAATATAAGTCTAAGCTGTCCCCTGAATGTGTCTGTGAAGTTTCACCTCAAAATACCCCATATATATTTTTTTTTATTCATTTTTTTAACTGCCTATTTTGGGGCATCATTATAAATGCACCGATTCAGCACGTGTCCCCTTTAAATGCTCGGGCTCCCCGCCCCCAAGCTTGTGACTGTCTTAAACATTGCATAAACAAAGTTCACACAGCTAATATAACCCTCAAAATGGATCTTTACAAAGTGTTCGTCATGCAGCATGTCTAACCGCGTAAGTATTATTTATTTGGATGTTCACATTTGATTCTGAATGAGTTTGATAGTATGCTAACGTGGCTAACGGCTAATGCTACACTGTTGGAGAGATTTATAAAGAATGAAGTTGTGTTTATGAATTATACAGACTGCAAGTGTTTAATAATGAAAATAACAACAGTCTTGTCTCCGTGAATACAGTAAGAAACAATGGTAACTTTAACCACATTTAACAGTACATTAGCAACATGCTAACAAAACATTTAGAAAGACAATTTACAAATATCACTAAAAATATCATGTTATCAAGGATCATGTCAGTTATTATTGCTCCATCTGCCATTTTTCGCTATTGTCCTTGCTTGGTAACCTAGTCTGATGATTCAGCTGTGCACAGATCCAGATGTTAATACTGGCTGCCCTTGTGTAATGCCTTGAACATGGGCTGGCATATGCAAATATTGGGGTCATACATATTAATGATCCTGACTGTTACGTAACAGTCTGTGTTATGTTGAGATTCACCTGTTCTTCTGAGGTCTTTTAAACAAATGAGATTTATATAAGAAGGAGGAAACAATGGTGTTTGAGACTCACTGTATGTCATTTCCATTTACTGAACTCTTGTTATTCAACTATGCCAAGGTAAATTCAATTTTCAATTCTATGGCACCTTTAACATGCAGAAAAATATGGTCGCTTTTTTTAGTTTAAACTTATCATTTACACATCAACATGCAATCTTTTTCCCCCCTTTCAACTGAAAGAGAACACTTACTGATATTTATATCTAAAATGTGCCTGTGGTGACTTTTCTGCAAAATGATACTACATTGCTTCTTGCATGTTCTGTGACACTTTCAAAGTTCCCAGTGAGTGGCGCTAAAAACAATCAATTTTATCTGAAACAGATGAACGTGAATGTAGCAACGTTTTAATATGTTCAGTAATGAAATGTCCAATTAGTGGCGCTAGGAGGTTAATGCTATATCGCATTTGAAAATAAATTTTAGTTTGCTTCTAGTCAGAGCTGATTGTCATTTATGTTTCACAGGACTCAAAACTGAGTGCTCTGCATCACAAATGCAGTGCTGTACCAGGTGAGCTACCAAGCAAGTTTACTGCCTTAGAAAAGCCATACATATGGAGCTAGTTATGTGATGCAAATGTCAAAATGTATTAGTTTAGGAATCATGCAATTGGTTTTGCAATCAGCCTAGGTTATTTCTACCCATTATGAGTGAGTAGCTGAGAAATGCCGGTTTGGGCATTGGGGTCAAATATAGCCGGGGCACTTCATTTATCATTTGAAGACATTTTCTGTCTTCTCGTGCCACAGCATATTTTTGATCCCACTGCTTTTCATCACATTCCAGTCAATACCTTAACCAGAAACCAGTCAATGGTGGAATTTTCTGAGATTGTGGTGCAGAATAATAACTATTTTTACATACAGCACCCTGAATGTGTCTTTTGCTCACCTAGGAAGATAATTCAGTTGTGCTAAGGTGTGATTTTCTTACCTATATTTCATTCATTGCAAGCCATACAGCCACATTTCCAAATGTATTCCCTCACTGACCACAGTGCTGACTCTATAAATCTCAGAACTTTTTTCTTACATGCTAAGCTAACTGACCCCAACTTCCCCCCTTGGGTCACTCTTTTCTCAACAAAAATCATTTTCCCTCTACACAGACAATCCTTTTTTTTTTTTTTTAAGCATTATAAACATGCCTGTGCATATACTGCAGGATGACATAATTCACATAAATATAAAAGTCCTGGCTGTTTGTGAGCCAGCAAGTTGAAAGGAAAACAAGAATATGATTATAAAATGCAATGAAGTTATTCAATGAATGGAATAACATGCAGAATTGCATTTTTGTCATGACAACTCTCAGAGTGATGGCATGGTAATGGATATGACACTGATGATATTTTTGGTCTTGGTGGAATAGGTCGGCTACACTCCTGCTGCTGTTATTGCTGCTGCTGCAGAGCAAGTATGGGACTTGCTACTGCCAATACATATTTGCTGTAGCAGTCTGCAGCCCGCTTTCAGAAAGAGTTTGCGGCGCACTACCAGAATTCCTCTGAAATTCAACATCTAAAATAAGTGAACATTCTGACACGTTTACTCCATATAACTGCATTATTGTGTGGTTTTTAGAACCAAGCATCATGTTTAGCAGACTTGCATTTGATGAGTGAATTACTAAGTATTTAAGCAGCAGTGATCACATAATCACGTATATACAGCAGCAGGAACAAGGGCTTTATGTAGTTGCTGTGAGGATACAAGCATTACTGATATGAGAACATGTTAAATAGGCATTTGCACATGTTATACACATTCTACCAGGGCTCACCATATTTAGCTGCAATGACGCCTTCATTTTTTTCCAAGGGTGATCTGCTTTGTCTCCTGCATGTTGGAGGAATTTTGCACGATGTACACTTGGCTTGTATTGCTCATCTTCATTGTCTCCTGCTCTTTTGGGGGTAATTCATGTATGCTATATTGTACAACAGCAGCATGTCTTATTGCATGTTACGCCCAAAACACTAAGAGACACTCATTAAGAGAACAGGGACAATCCTTTTAGACCATGTGCCGGGTGCACCGACCATTTTTCCCGTCCTTAAACTAGCAAAAGTGGATTCGGACACGGCCTAGGTGCATTTGCGCCGTGTACTTTAGACCATGTGCTTAGGTAGTTAAAATAGGTCCCCAAGTATTTGAAAGTTGAGGAGAAAGATCACTGGCTGCTGATGCAACAAGAACCAATCAGCTGTGCCCCGTAGAGAATAATGTGATTGCTATCAGCCTGCTCCACGTAGAGTTTCAGAACAAAACTTGGTATTTTTAATTAGTTAGACATTTCTAAAGAACAATGTTTTTCCCTGTCTTTGTAGTTCTGCCCCTAAAGGTTTAAATTATTATTTTATTAAAAAAAAAAAAATTGAACTCTAATAACTCAGTGCAATAGCCATTGTCAGACCATTGTAAAATAACTCTGTTGTGTCTAAATGATCAAATTACAATAAATGTTAAAACCGTTTTCATTTACTTTAACTGAATGCACTAAATAACAAATAAAAAAGTGAAAAACAAAAAACAAAATGACTAAATATTTCAAATGAAAATGGAAAAACTAATTAAAACATTAATAAAAACTATAATAGTATCTCAATGACACTAAAATAACACTGATTTGGACTAATATCCATATTGTTGGTTTTAAGGCTTTGCGTTGTACAGCCAGAAGGAAAAACAAGATTTCCGCAGGAATTTACCTCAAGGTCTGAAGTAAGAAAGATGACAGCAGTCGTTTGCCAGAGACTTCCAGTCTGCAGACTTTCCACACTATTTGCATGAGTAGGATTTGCGTAACTGGTCCTATATTATTTTGTGTGTGTGTGTGTGTGTGTGTGTGTGTGTGTGTTTCCCTCTACTCAACATTTCAACAGCAATATATTGAGCAATTACATGGCTATACCAGGCTAGTTCACCCAAAAATAAACATTTCATAATTTATGTACCCACATGTTGTTCGAAAACTGTGATTTTTCCATTCTTTGTGTAAGGAAATACTGTGCACAATATCAAATCTGCAAATCTATTCTGTGAACGTGGACAGTGACAATAGAAAATAAATTATTGTGACTGATAAGTTATGTATTTCAGAACAGATGTTCTACTAGCAAGCTTTCTAGCATTTGTGAAAATATTTGGTTGGTGAACTTTGACCTCTGGTCAGACTGAATGACCTTTGGTAATCCAAAATTAGAGACTTTGGGTAGCATGTTGCAGCACAAAGTCAAAAGGATTAATGACCAGATTTGGATTTAAGGAGGGGCTCTCTTACCCCTCAGAAGAGGACTGTTGAGCTGGCCTCAGGGGTGGAGGAAACTACTCTGAAACTTTGATGGAAATGTCTTCTCTGGGGCAGACAACAGGTCACATGCCTTCTGCTCCACTGGGAATACGAAACACAATCCTCACACACGCAGACGTTGCAGTGGAGAAGGGGGAAGTGTGACTCTGTTGTTTAGTCTAAAGCTTTTCAATTTTGAAACAGCAGTCAGTGAATGAAATTTATAACTTAATTTATAATTTAAATCAAGTGGTAAAGTCATCGCGTCACTGCAGCAGCCGCCAGAAGCACCGATTTCTATAGAAACAGTCAGACGCACGCCTCTGAAACATGGCAGAGGAGACGCACATTTAGGTCTGTGCATGCGCATTAGTTTGATCCAGCCTAAAAAATACAGTTGATTCGAGCGTTTGGATAAAACATTTATAAGACAGCTGTTGTCAGATTTCATTGGTGATTTCAAATATGAAATGTAATCGTAAGGTTGGTGAACAGTTTTGGAGAATTTGATGTTTCCCCATTCAAAGAGATAGGGCATGATGCCCAGGATGCCCGAGAGGCGTTTCAAAGATGGCCGCCGAGTGAAATGACTTGTCTTAAAGGGACTTTGGATAAACTAAGTACACCCTTATTGTTTCCTCGGCACAGTATATCCGTTGAAGTGGACTTCGCTGACAATAATCGCTCATTTGGAACGCACTGCAAACGTCATCAAAGAAAGTCAACGACAGTGTCGCTCAGATTAAGATAACATAAATAAATCGATATTATAATTTACTCTTAACAGATTTGAAGCTGTAACTGTCATGCCATATGAAAATAAATTATCATTTGGTTAACTGTATAAATGTATTCTTAATCCATGGTCTGGGTCTCATCTCGTGTGCTAGTCATGTCTATTCATACAATAAAATATGCAAATGTAACGCTCACCGCCACAACCATTCATACTTTCGTTCGTATAATAATAACAACATTTATGAATACTCAAAACGCAAACATAAATTCCTCCATCGGAGAGCCGTTTATAAACTCTTTCAACGGCTCTGCTCCATCATAGTTCTGACTGGTGACACGGTGCGCAATGACAGTTGGGTAATTTTACCTCTCTACTTCCTGTGAAGTGATGTATCGATGATTCCTTATTATTTAGTGCCCTTCGAACCGAACATGTCGCTCCCTTCAGAATGGAATCTCACTTAAGATGGCGAAATACCCTGTGAAGTCCACTTACGGTCGAATGGAACGCACCTTATGTGTGATCACCTCTATAAAAGCATAAGATTTGTCAGTTTGCTGGTCTATAGCAATCAGGTGTGTGTTAAGACAATGCCAAGGAGGAAAGACATCAGCTATGATCTTAGAGAAGCAATTGCTGCTGCCATCAATCTGGGAAGGGTTATACAGCTATTTCCAAACAATTTGAAGTCCATCATTCTACAACGAGTAAGATTATGCACAAGTAGAAGACATTTAAAACAGACACAGTGGATGTCACAGCAAATTTACACCAAGATCAAGATTGCAGACAACCCAAGAACTCTATCTCAGACTCTACAGGCCTCAGTTAACTCATGTTAAATGTTAAAGTTCATGACAGTGACAAGACTGGACAAGTATGGCATGTTTGGAAGGGTTGCCAGGAGAAGGCATGGCAGCACGGCTACAAGACTTCTGGAACAAAGTCTTTTGGACATACGAGACCAAAGGGGAGATGTTTGGCCATAATGCACCGCACACAAAACACAGCATCTGAACAAACACCTCATTGTATACCAAAGTATTGTTCAGTCAAATGTGAGGCTGTCCGTCCGAAAGCTAAAGCTTGGCCGATATTGTTTGTTTGGCCGAAATCTACAGCTGAATGGCTGAAAAAGAAAAGAATCAAGGTGTTGCAATGGCCCAGTCAAGTCCAGACCTCATCCCGACTGAAATGTTGTGGTGGGACCTTAAGAGTGCTGTGCATAAACAAATGCCCACAAACCTCAGTGAACTGAAGCAACTTTGTAAAGAAGAGCGGGCCAAAATTCCTCCAGAATGATGTGAGAAATTGACAAAGTCATAGAGAAAAAGATTACTTCAAGTTATATATAACTAAATTAGCTATAATACAAAAGTAGAATCTTCACTTAGGATAAAACAAAAAACATTTTGCTAGTCATTGTTTAAATTAGTTTACTTTATATAAATAAAAGCCCCTAATGTTTATTGTGCAAAGCATGCATCATATTTTATGGTATGTACTAACAAACACACAAACAAACACATGTTGGGTTTTTTACATTTTATGGGGATTTTCCATAGCCATAATGATTTTTATACTGTACAAAATGAAAGCTATCCAGTAAGTGTTCTGCACAAGAACACTTTGTCGTCAAGTAAGTGTTACTTTTATTTTTATTTTTTTTCTGTGGGGAGTGTTATTTGCTTTTAGACAAACCGAACAAAACAGGGTTAAACGGAATCCATGATTTTCAATTAGACCGATATAAAAATGTACTTTAAACAATAGACACGACTATTTCAGCGTACATTATGCATTTGATTATTCATGTTTGGTTTATTACATTTATTTAGCGGGATGTTTATCCCTGATCAGTGCTGTTGTGTTCTTGGGCACTGTGTTCTCCCCACAGGTTCTCATTCTTGGCATTCAGCAGTACAAATGAGAACACTGGGATCATTAGCCTTTAATGTGGACAACCTGAACAATAAGAACAAAGGTTTAATTGTTCAAAGCTGAAGTGTCTGTTGAGAGTGAATAATGTGTTCATGATGATGTTTGTGCAATAATTTACTTTTATTGCTGTCCAAACTATTGTGCAATGTTAAATGACTGCAAGAAAGTGGAAGATGCAATGATAAACAGGCAAGTGTCAGGCTTAAAAATACATAGGTGCCAATTTAACTCTAAAAGAATAACACTGTTTTTAGTTGCTGTACGGTTTCAGTTTGTTCATTAATATGTAATCCTGAACGATCCAGTCAGAATGAAGGAACTTTTGCTGGGTGTCTTCTCTCTGGAGTAGCTGTAAAAGATTTGCTGAGTTCACGTTAAACTCCACGTTATTAATTATATTAATGAATTCATTAGTGTAGAGCTGTGATGTCTTTGGCAAAAGTTTTAGTTGGGTCATTCTAAAACAAATTAACCAAACAGCCATGTGCTCAGATTTTCTGCACTTCATCTGCTATCGTACCCCCTGAACAAGGCAAATTAACCCCAAGTTGCTCCGAAATTGGTTCAAGATGTAACAGCATTTTAAATATAACACCTAAATCCCTGCTAAATAATCATTCACTTTCATTTAAAACTATTTTAAGAGAGTTACACATCTGTCTGCTACAATAGAAGGTAAGCAGTAAAGCAGGGGCAATTGCAAAAAGTTATTCTTTTGTTAGATTACAATAAAAACTAGCAGTTTTGGTTGCAGAACATTAAAGGACTATTTATATTGATGCTATTTAAAAAAAAAAAAAAAAATGTATCGGGTGTAATAGAATAGGTTAACATGCTTTCATGTTCATAAAAATTAAAAAAAAGAAAAAAGTTCACATTCTGTATATTATTGAGGTTGCTCTAGTCCCAGTCTGTCTGAAACACTCGGATTGAGTTCCAGGTTTTACAAAGCCCCTCCTTCCAAAAAAGCTCTGAGTGTTCTGATTGGCCAGCTGATCTAGAGCATAGTGATTGGCCAAAGACCTAAAGCATGTGTCAGAAATGTAACTCTCTTAACGTTCAGATATGATGTTATAACATATTTATAACATATTTATGACATATTTAATTTGTCTTCTTCACTGTAACAACTTTATGTCCTGAAGTGACAACATAAAATGCAGTTTAAAAAAACTGTAACACTTTATTTCAATGGTCCATTTTAGACATTCTACTAATTATAAGGAACTTTGCAACTACGTGTAAACTTATTGTACTATCCCTAACCGAACAGCCTACTAATATTATAGAGAGTTAGTCATGTAGTTGCAAAGGAATTAGAAGAATGTCTAAAATGGACAATAGAAATAAAGTGTAACCTAAAAAACATATTGAAGTGTATATTTCTAATTGGCTTTATAGTAAATTTGAACCACTGATTCTTAATTTCATCCATTTTCGGAAGGCCCAACCAAGTGTTTTTGCTTTTGCATCCAAACACACAGTGTCTCCGCGTCATGATGATAACACTACAATTCACTGAAGCCTCGCCTTCTTCTTTGTGTATGTCTTTGAGCGGCATTATGCTAATATTTCACATTGTGACTAGATGTTTACAGAAGTAATATCTGGACTTTGATCGATGTGTTTTAGAGCTGTTCTCTGTTAGATAGAATAAATCCCTTTGTGGGAGACTATGGGTTTTCTAACTGCAGATCTTATATAAATGCACAACAGATACATTACACACTAAAGGAAAAGGAAAACATTAAATAGCATCATTTGACCCTTTAAAGTAAAAAAAAATACAGTGATGGTGTTAAGCATTACAGGTAAATGTATAATATACAGTTGTATATCATCAAATTATGTAAGCCTATTTGAGCTTTTGAAATCTGTAATAGCATTATATGAACAATAACAGCATAGTGTTACCCACACAAACACCATCAGTGTAACACAACACTAAAATAATGCCAGATGATACTTTACGAAATAACAATTTAATGAACAGTAAATAAACTGACCTTCATTAATTGTATTCTCCTTTCCCAGCTTAATATGCAGGGGAAAAAAAGAAAAAAAAACTATAAGTAAGCCATTTGTGGGTTGATTTCCCGAAATCACTAAACACTGTTGCTCTGCAGTATTTTCCAAAAGAGCTCTGTTTGTTTGAACAAACTGACTAGACCAATGTTTAGGAAAACTTTTAGAAAACAGTCATTATTTTTTGCAGTCTTATTTGGTGCAGCAGAAATTACAAACCTCACTTTAACAAGTGACAAAAAAGTGTAAATGCAGATGCCAAAACTTTTTTGATGTCCTCATTTAATCCCAATCTTCAGTATATGTACTACATGCATCATTGTACAGTAGTTATACTACTCTTATGAAAGAGAAAGGCTTGATTTCCATCATAAGGCCTGAAAAATAACTTTGGGATAAGGGTGAATGTGTACAAAAACTAACACAAATAGTTTCAGTCATTGGTTAAATAAAAAAAAAAAAGAAAAGAACTGAGCAGATGTGTAGCAGAAAAAAAAAAATCAATAAAAGACTGTCAATAAAAAAATAAAGGCGTCTTTGTGTTCTGCCTGCTACATTAACTGGTCTATGTGTACATGCATGCTGTTGTGTGGTAGTGTTTTTCAGTGCATTTTGAAGACACCGTGTCAAGTTAAAAGTAGGTTAACTTTGAAAAGCACATCTTGAGATCCCTGAATTCAGTTCCATTCCTTGCATTGTGCCCATCTAATTTTGAATGCAAAAATGTGAGCCGTGTGAACGACTCCTCCATCGTGTGCAGCTGCTCTCTGTAAATTTGACTTGAATGTTGCTTGTAGTTTTCTGACTCTGAAGTTGAAAAAACATGGTGGTACAAAAATAAAAGTGGTACCTCAAACTGGATTGCAAAGAGCATGATTGTTTTTTTTATTATTATTGTGTTATTTTCTTTAAATGAATCACACTATATTAATGCATTAAATTGTTGCAGTATTTTAAATACACTCTTAGAACCACATGATTATATTGTCAAGTTTGATCTAGTAAAACTAATTGATATTGATCATATTACCAATTTGAAACCCTCTCTGACACTTCCTTAAACTTCTGATGTTCATGTGTAAAATTAAACATATAGGCCTTTTTAGTATTATTTAGAAGTTTAAGCACAAGCTTTAAAAAGTGTTTTGACCCACTTTGGGTTTTTATAACAAAACCACACTGAAACTCATCATACCTTCCTCTCAGATGATGTAAGACTTTTTGGAAAATGTGTCAATAAAATGAGGATGAGTTCACTGGATAAATGTTGAATGAACGAATGCAGTTTTTAAATGCTGCAATTTTCAGTTTAGCTTGAATTATTAAAATGTATTGACTTGGCTTTTGTTTTTCAGAAAATCTGACCAACCGGTAATTGAAAACACCTGATTCAATCCACTTGGGGTGAGAGAGTGCAAAAGAAAAAAAAAAAAAAAGTTTTTCTAAATAGTTTCAAATAGTTTATAGACCAAAGGTTTTAAGTAGATGAAAAGTTCAAATTTGAGCTGATGGTGGCACTAGAGGGTTTGACTCAAGGTACTGTTTGGGCACTTGACCCCTAAAAAAAAGTTTTTTCCCCACATGCAGTATGAATACACAGCGATGAGTATTCAAAGCCTCAATCATCAGTTGTTTCAGCTTTTTTCATCTGTTAAATTCTTTATTTCTTTCTTTCTTCATTATTTAATCTCATTCTCCAAGAATTTATGTGAGCTGAATCTAACCAGACTAGTTGGAACATTAATTGAATTCGTGATATGATTGTCAATGTCTAAAATCTGCAATGATAGTTCATAATGACTGCCATATTTTCCCTCTTCCTTATGCAGAATACAGTCCTAATGAAAACCAAATGCTTGATCACAATTGTTTAACAGAGGCACATGAATGTCTGTTAAATACAGCTGAAAGTAATTATAGGCTTATTCTTCAGTTCAAGTTTCATTATGATCTTAAGGAACCCCAGGTGCATTAAGGTGCTTGAACGATCGCTGCTTAAGGCCACAAGTCCAACATGCAATTTTAATTCAAGAGGAAATCTATTTCTTGAAAAAATATTAATTATTTGACATGAATTATTTGCAGACTGTTTTTCATTGTCTGGGGAAATAGCAGATAGGCCATCTGGACAAAAGAACAAGAAGAAGAGGAATTCCTGGTGGGCTGATAGGCCAAATGATTTCATGAATGGAGAGGAATGAGAGGGGATTTCTACTGAAAACTGTAATTGATTTTAATCATTTTGGCCGCAGGGTGGCACAATGGGTAGCACTGTTGCATCACAGCAAGAAAGGTGTCCGGTTTAAATCCCATGTTGGAGTGGGCTTTCCTGGGGTATTCTGGTTTGCCCCACAATCCAAACACATTCAGGTCAAGTGAATAAAGGTCCCGAGATACTCACAGCAAAGTTCTTTTTTATTTTTCGTATAGGGACTAAAAGAAGTTAAAAATACCAGTATTACAGCCCTGCGGCGGCGGTATGCGCGGCGGTAATACCCATTTTGGTTGTCCACCTACTGTAAATGAAATACTGTTAGTGAACATTCAGACCCCACCCATACTGATGAGAGCGACATGAATGAATGAAAATATGTGATCATCTCAATAACACGACAAACACACAATAAAAATGACAGCAGTAAGAAAACAGCATCTGATCATAATGATGTGTATGTTTGCACCAGATCTGCAATTCGGCACTCCATGGCATTACTCCCTAAAAGAGGAAAGTGATGTGTTATTTCTTACTTCTTCTCATCTGGGCTGGGCTGGGCTTGTTTGTTTGTTTTATCATAACAAAAAAAGTTATATTTTTGGCAAATGTAAATCTGAATTGAAGTACAATAGAACACAGGTGAAGAAGGTTCAACAACACTTCATTAAAGGGGTCATATGATGCTATTTTCAAAGATCATTATTTTGTGTACTGGGTGTAATGGAATAATGTTAACATGCTTTAATGTTAAAAAAAAAAAAAAAAAAAAAAAAACTTTTTTCACACACTATACATTTTTTTTTAGCTCTTCTATGCCCAGTCTTTCTAAAACGCTTTGATTTCTACAAAGCACTTTCTTCTGTAAAGCTCAGAGTGCTCTGATTGGCCAGCTGTCCCAGTGCTTTGTGATTGGCAGAACTCCACAAGTATGCGTCGGAAATGTAACACCCCTTTTCATAATCGTGAGCTTCAACTTCCAAAGAAATTATAAACACAGTTAATAATGTCGTCAGTCAGTTTGAGACCGAGACAGATTCTGAAAATGTGAATGACCAAGCCGATCGATTGGAACCTGATACTCGTATGTACTGTATTTGCGGCACACAAGCTGCAGTTCAGCTGCACGTGACAAATGCCACAAGTTTGAAACAAAACACTGCATCTATGTTTATCATCTTTTCACCACAAGTTATAAGCACAGAACAGAAGACACTTTGTTTGTAAACATAAATCCATCTCTGCACCTTTGATTGTAAGAATGATAAACAATGTGTGTTACTATACACTGCGCAGAACTCCACATTTGAACAGTCAATTGCAAATACTTTAACAAATAATAAAACATACTTGCAGGCTCTGATTCAGAAGTACCAGATTGCCCTAAAAAATTTGGATTTGCCTTTGTGCACAGCCCGCCTTGTACTCTCCCAGGTTCAGGAAAGTGAAGGGCAAATAAAGTGCTTTTGCTTTTGTATAGAAACACAGTGTCTCCGTGACATGGTGGTGACAACACTACTATGATAATTGAAGCCACACCTTCTTTATTTGCATATGCATTTGGGTGGCAGTATGCAAATATTTCCACTCAGTGACATAGGTAGGTGAGGGGCAGTTCAATCGAGGCATTTCAGCTAGGTCTGGATCTGCCTTCTCTTTTACAAAGAATAAATCTTTTTATGGGAGACTTGTAAGAGTTTGTGCATGTATAAGATCTTCAAAGTTACAAACAGCTACATACACACTAAAGAAAAAGGAAAACATGAAAGCGTATCATGCATATTATATATATCATCCACTGTGAAGGCCTCATCAACATGACAACCAGTGGCACAGCTCCTCAACAACTGTCCATACCGGCATGATGAATACAATCCTCAACTGGATGGAACTAAAATAAATATTTTGAATGTTGCGTCTTATCGGACTTATGAGTCGTAACAAAAAACTGTTCGCCAGAGGAGAACTGGCAACTTGACTAAGCCTGGTTTCTCCCAAGGTTTTTTTTCTCCATTTTAACACCTATTTGCCACTTGTCTGCCACCTGATGTCACCTGTTGGAGTTTGCCGCTGTCGCCTTTGGCTTGCTTAGTTGGGGACACTTGACATTTGACTGCTGTGCAGCCAAAATAATGTACCAGTTATCAATGTAAAACTGTTTGACACAATCTACATTGTAAAAAGCGCTATATAAATAAAGGTGACTTGACTTGACATGACCCCTTTAAGGTTCAACACCAGCTGTTCGCACGGCAAGAACGAGAACGGCGCTGACAACTCAGCAGCTGAGAATGACGCTTCTCCCCTGCTACTATCAGGTGAGACTAATAGAGCATATTTCTCTCTAAAAGAGCATATTTTCGCCGGGATTTGCTTAAAAATGGTGCACCTCTGAGTGTGTCACTTGCCGGGGCCATGCTCATGCCAAGCCGTATTCATCAAAGACGGACAACTCTCACCGCAAGAGTGCAAGTCTCGCCTTGCTATGTTCAAGGACCGCTTTCTGTAGAGACACTCCACCCCTCTTTCTCCATCGTTCTCTTCCTCTCGAAGTCTGAGACAAAGAAACAATGGAGTCGCAGGGCTGAGCAGACAGGACTAAATGAGCTCATGCCAGTCCACATTCTGCATGTCTCACGGAGACTGCAGCAAGGCAATTGAGAATGGTGCTGACAGCTCAGCAGCTCAGTATGACCTGGCCTCATGGCAGCAGCTTCTTCAGTAGTAGGTAGAGCTGGGCCTGCTCCACATGCGAACACTCCAGCTTTGGACGAAAGGCCGTGTCCCACATTATGTGTGCCACACAGGCCGACACACTCTCAAGGTAACCCATGGCTGCGTCAAGGCCTTGATCCCTTGGAAATCATCCTGCTTTTTATCTGAACGGGATAATGCTGGGCTCGGTTTCCAAAAGGAAAGTGGATAAAACAGATGCCTCCAAGACGGGCTGGGGTGCCCTGTGCAACGTCAGAATAGCCTTTGGTTCAGGGGAGACTTTTATAATACCTCCTTGGTAGTTTAAGTCTTTCCCTCTGCACAGACTGGTGAACTGTCTTCTCCTATGGTCAAAGAAGATCCTCCACTCAGAGAGGGCAGTTTGCATGCCAAGCCTCTTGAACACAGGAGTGGACATGCTGTCAAGTGGTGGACCGCCGCAGGGGGAATGAAGACTCCACCCCCAGACGATATGACGCACCTTCGGTCAGGCAGAGGTGGACTTCTTCATGACGGAAGAGAACTTCCACTACCAGACATACTTTTCAAAGGAAGTACATATGCTGGCCCAGGGATGGCCTCAACTGCGCCTTTATCCCTTCCCTCCTGTAGAACTCCTTCCGCAGCTTATCAATCGGATCAGGGAGGAGAAATGTTCAGTTCTTCTGGTGGCACTATGCTGGCAGGACCAGTCTTGGTTCCCAGAATGAATCCAGTTGCCCAAGGCCCATCCCCCTCTGGAGTTGTGGGACCTGCATGTTGGCCCCTCGACAGGAGCCATCAGGCTTCCTCCAGGGGGTCATGAGAGCGATCTCAGAGGCAAGGGCTTCTTCCACAAGGCAGCTATACTAATGGTCTATTTTCTCCAGCTGGTGCTTAGCTCTGATATTAGACCCTACTAAATGCGAGATTCTGTCAGTTATTACATTTCTGCAGGAACTGCTGGATGGCGGGCACGCCCCTCCACGCTCAAAGTATATGTGGCAGCTATCATGGCGAACCATGCCCCAGTGTCTGTCCAATCGATTAGGAAACATGACCTGGTCATCAAGTTTCTCAGACGGGGTAGAAGGTTGAATCTCCCCACCCTTGCTCGGTTCCATCATGGGTCCTTGAAAGCCCTCCCTTTGAGCTGCTCGAGATGACCAAAATTCGGACCTTCTTGCTTAAGACTGCCCTCTTACTGGCTCTAGCATCAGTGAAGCGAGTTTGCGATCTGCAGGCTTTATCTGTGGAACCATCCTGCCTTGAGTTTGGTCTTAACGACAGTAAAGTGGTCCGAGAAAAGCTTACGTGCCAAAAGTGCTTTCTACCCAGTTCAGAATGCAGGTGATATCACCCCCAGGCTCTTGGCTTGCAGAGCGACTTTCCATTCTGTGCTTGTAGCATGGGGCTATTGGATTAAGTTCCCCATAAATGTCAGCAAAACTGATGCAAAGTGAATGAGCCGTATCAAAAGAGAACATTTATGGTTACTCATGTAACCCTGGTTCCCTGAGATAATGAGAACAAGCATTGCGTAGCTTGCCGTGCTACTACGCTTCACAGCGAGTCATGCTAGTGGCTCCTCAGTCGAAAGATTCTGTCTATACGGCATTTCTGCATGTATATAGGCAATCAAATCCACTCTTTTTGGTGGGCTTAAATGCCATTTGACTGTGCAGGTGCACAGACGTGAACCAATCAGGCTTCAAGGTTCGGAGAATAACAGAATTTTGATTATCTCAGGGAACCGGGATTACGTGAGTAACCATAAACATTACTGCCATTATTCATATACCCCAATCCAAAGCACAAATGATGAACTCACATACAGTAAGTGTGTTACTGGTCAAAGTTTTAATCAAATGCAAGACACATTCAACTTACGTCAAACTAATACAACTCAGTTTTATCAGCATCACAAATATGTGATGTTTACTGATATGTTTTCGGAATCTGTGCATGACAACGTCATCCATGTATGTCACAAGCAAAGCACATGTGCACTTTGATCAGAGTGGAATAGATGAGATTATAGTGTTTTCATGATTTTTTATTGCGATTAAGATCATACTTCGATTTTGCTTAAAGTATATCAGTGCCAGAGGTGTAAAGTCCAGGGGTCAGAAAGTAAAAGTCCTGCCATATGTTTATTCCACCCAGTATGTTTTGTCATGCTCTTCTGTTATAAAGAAGGTTGCTAAGTTTCTTGTCCTTAGTTTTCTGCTTTAGTTTGACGTGTCTTATTAGCTTGAGCATAAATAGCCCAATGTTGTTCTTGGTCCTTTTTTATATGTTATTTGTCACTCCATATTTTTTATTTTTTTTTTTGGATTTATGGGTTTTCTCCATGAGTCTTTTTTTCCACTTTCATTACACTTGTTTTTGAATTGTTTCATGGACTTTTTATTGCAACACTTTTATTCAATAAAGCCGCACTGTGTTCAGTCTTTGCTTGTCTGAGATTCGCCTGCTTCACAGAATGTCTGACCTAAATCTGAACCCAGTGGCTGTATTAATCAGCTTTTGGCAGAGCTCCGTGGGTGTGTCTGATTACAGTTGAAAATTTCGCACCTTGGTGAAAAAGGATAGGCCATATGAATGGGATGCAAGAACAGTGTTTCCCAACCCTGTTCCTGGAGGCACCCCAACACTAGTCAAGTCAAGTCACCTTTATTTATATAACACTTTATATAATACAGATTGTTTCAAAGCAGCTTTACAGTGATAACATGAAAAATGTGCATTTCAGCTGAAGTCAGTTCAGTGTTGATTCAGTTCCGTTGTAAAGATCATCAATTATTAAATTAGTTCATTTCATCTATGGGTGCTTTCACACCTGCCTCATTTAGTTCCGTTGAATCGCACTAGAGTTTGTTATCCCCTTTGGTGTGGTTCGTTTGGGCAGGTGTGAAAGCAGCAATCACACTCGGGTGCGCACCAAACAAGCGTACCGAGACCTCCTTGAAGAGGTGGTCTCCTCTGGTGAACGAATGAACATACATGGTGTCATTGTGATTCAAGCTGCATCACAAATCAGAATTAAACACTATAAACTCACCTACCTGCAGCTTTCTGAAGATCTTGATTGGCTTGCTCAGGTGTGTTTGATTATGGTTGATGCTAAACTCTCCTTGGGTCCTTGGTGTGCTCTTGTTATTTTTGTCACTTAATTTTCTGTGGATATGTGTGTTTTCTTGGTGAGTCTTTGTTTCCAATTTCATTGAGTCGTTTATGGTCAGTTACACGTCTTTGAATTGTTTCATGGATTTTATAACTAGGATCCTAGAACAGTGTTTTCCTACCCTTTTCCTGAAGGCACCCCAAGACTACACATTCTCAAACTCTTCCTAATCAAACACCTGAATCAACTAATCAGCTCATTAGTAGATGCTCCTCTTGATTTGAAATGAATGGGTCAGATAAGGGAGACATCCAAAACGTGTACTGTTGTGGTGTGTCCAGGAACAGGGTTGGGAAACAGTGCAACAAAAACTGTATACTGGAGGGGTGAAGGAGTTGTCGCTGAAGGGATGAATTCTCATCCAAAATGTTCAGTGGTGTGGACCAGGGTTGGAAACCACTGGTCTAGTGAGCTCTGCTGGTCTCTTTTTGTAGAGTTCAGCTCTTAATCTGAAGAATCCTGTAGCCTGTAGATAGAAGAGTCTATCTGTCTTTCGAATAAAAGTAAAAGATGGAGGAGGAAGCTGGACTCAGCATGTGAGCCTGTCCCGAATGTTCCCTCAAAAGAGGCCATTCGAGTGCCTGTTCCAGAAGCCATTTGAGTTCTGTTTCCTCACAGCTGATCTCAGTTCCTACTGAGTGTACTGCAGCTATTCCAGCTCTTTTGTTTGAGTCTGCATGTATGTCTATCTTGCAACCCAGGCTCATTGGAAATATGTGCCTTCTTGGAATTACGTGCTTCTTGCACGATTCGCACACTAAAAATGCTTTTGCTGAAGCAACCATGCAATTTTAACTAGCATCGACAGGTCTTTGAGCTATTGTGACTTGTGCTTCACAGGACTCAAACCCAAGTGCAACACATCGGAAGTGCAACGCTGTACTATAAGAGCTGCTGTCAATCAAGTTTACCACATCAGAAAAGACACAGACCTACATATGCAGCTAGTTATGTGATGCCAGCATCAAATTTGTTAGTTTACAAATCATGCACTATTTTGAGCTCACACTATTAGTATATACAACATAGTATTGTGCCAGCAATCACATGAAAATATATCTTTATTAATCAATAATCTTCCACCGTATTCACAATATGTGTTAAAAGAAATAGCAGTTGTTTGCTGTTGTATGTTTGTGGAGTTTTTCAAGAATAAAGGTAGAGGCACGTTTTTCCAATGAGCCTACTGAATGCTACTGTCGTTTCTGTATCTATCTCTCCAGGCCATATTCCCCTGAGTGTCTTGACAACCCATGTTTTTGAGTCTGATCTTGTTTATTTTAATCTGCTTCCCAAGTCCCCACTCATTTGTCTGTGTCTTCAATCCCAATCTAAGTGTCTGTATCCTCAGAACGTGACCTAACTGTGACAGCATGTCTCAATCATCTCAAATTTTGTGGTTTCTTTTCTTGTGCCTGGTTTTATCCCTAATCCTGTGTGTCTGTCTGTCTGTCTATGTCCTCAATATTTCTGTCTAATGGGTTTAAGCTCCAGCTTCTCCAGCTACATCAGCTACATAAATTAAGCAACTAACCATTTAGAAACGTTGTGTTGTATTCTACATGTTGTCATGTCATGAGTCTCTCTGTCATTGACTGACTCTGGTTTGAACATAAAAGGCTGAACAGTTTGACATTTTCAGTGAGTCTTCCTGAAGTAACCGTTTCTGCTAACACTTTTTGCGTTCCATTCGGAAGGGCTCATCCCTATGCCCTAATCCAGGGGTAGGCAAGTTCAGTTCTAGAGAGCCGCTGTCCTGCAGAGTTTAGCTCCAACCCTGAAAAAAAACCTTCATCTGCCTATAGCCTTAGTAATCCTGAAGAGCTTGATTAGCTTGTTCAGCTGTGTTTAATTAAGGTTGGAGCTAAACTCAGCAGGACAGCGGTTCTCTTGGACCGAACTTGCCTACCCCTGCCCTAATCCCTTCAAAGGGTTTACCCTCCAGAGTGAGAGCTTCGAAGGGATGAAGGGTGTAGGGGTCAAAAAACTCTTTTTTTTTTGGAACGCACCTCTGCGTCATGTTAACGAGACAATCATGGAGGCACCTTTGTCTTTTTCCCCCGGTTTATAAAATATGCATTAATTTACTGTAGTAACATTATAAGGTACTGCCGGTCTTTTATGTTAAATATATTGTATATTGTGTCTCTGTTTTTGAAACATTTGAATGGACTGATAAAGGGAGCTGTAAAGAATTTTTGTTTAAGTACAATGTCCTTTTGACCATAATAATGTGCAAAATCTAACTCATAAAATATTACAGTAGTATAGAAAAATACCTCCATACATTTATAGGTAAAATCAAACTCCGAGCCTCCTGTACCGATTCTGTGACGTCAAACAACTTCTCTGTGCAAAGGATCATGGGGGCCTGAAGTGTCGATCTGTTGTACCCTTCGAAATCCTTCATTCCAAAGGGCCCTTTGCCCTTCTGCCAATATGGCAGCCATGATTGTCGTCACACTCAAGTCCTTACGATGGTTAATTGACTTGTAGTGGTGTGTTTGAGGTGAGCACTAACCCCCTCTGGCACGTCTACGCCAGAAAACAGCACTTGCAAGTTGAGCTTCGCTGACCCGACACAATCTCGCTTCATGTTCACCTTCACGCGAGAGTGACAAAATGCTTTACGGTAATTCAAAAACAATGTATATATTATGACTTTATAAGACAATTATGGCAAGGGGGGCGTGGTACAGCGAAGTCTGCAGCGGGAGAAAGAGACAGGTGTTTGTTATTTGCACTTAACCCACTCACTCACTGCGTGTCTCCTGCCTGTCTCTCCCGCTGCAGACTTCGCTGAACCACCCCCTCCTTGCCACAACAATTTTGAAAATGACCCACCTCCATCAAATTTCTTGTACTGCATTTGCAAAACTACTACGCTGGTGAGCGTTGTAGTCGTTGTAGTCCAGAGCTGTGCTTGGAGTATTTACGACAGTGTGATTCACTGAAGGAATCTGTAGGGGGAGCTTCGCAAATCTTACTGAGTTCCGCTTTAATATCCAGAAAGATATCATATGCACATTAAAGGTTATGGTGATAATAATACTCTATTCATCAAGCTGTTCTGAATATGATTTAAAAGTGTCAGAATCATGTAGCCTTGGTGAGCATAAGAGATATCTTTCAAAACTATTAAAAAAAAAAATCATAACTATTCCAAACTTTCGACCGGTGGTGTACTGTATGTGTTTGTTTGGAAATAAAAACTCCATTTCATTTAGAAAAAATTAAATACAAAGGTAAAGGTTGTTGTTTACTAGTTAGTAGTTGCCATTTAGTAGACCATTTAGTGTGTTGAGTGTGTTTAAACAACACGTGGTGCAAAGTATACAAGTACTCAAAAAATCCTATAAAGAAACCACAGCTCCATGTGCTCAAGCTCAGGGAATTGTCTGCAGAGGAAACGCTGTTGAATGCAGGTAATTTCACAAGATTTGGATGTAATTGTTTTTCCATAATTCAGCGCTGTGAAATGGCCTGTGGGCTGAGTCGTGGTGGATACGCTCCAAGAAAAGCTAGAGCTGTTGTCAGACAAAAGATCTGGTTATTAATCACAGTGAAGTCTTTAAATCTAACTTGGCCAATGCCACACTCAGTAATGATATTGTTTGAATGTCATTGAGGTATTATGTCCATAGTCAGCTAAAATACTGGACTCAGCAGCATTATCGATTCTGCCAAACATCCTCCAGCTCATGAAAAGCTGGAAAGGAATCCCTGCACAACCTCCCACTCTCATGACTTGGTGGTGTTCTCCCATGATGGACTCTGGAAGAGAAATCACCATAACATTTGTTTGTGGCTTTCTGGAAACGTCAGTTTGGAGACTTCAACTCACTTATTAATGGAATTTTCAACAATTGTAATAGTATTTATATTTTAAACAGTAACGTTTTGAAAGTTTTTATGAATAATAATGCCGAAAGTTATTTGCATCAACTGCTATGGAAATGTCAGTCAAAAAAAGCAATACATTTCATACTCGGGGATATTGGGAATGTGAGATTTACGAGGTAGCTTTAAAGTTCAGAGCCATTTGGTCTAAAATTGTTCTCATTTCTTGTCTGCAGAAATTCCAAATAGATAAATCATAATGATTTTTGCTATAAATGTTCTCCTTTCTGCCTCTGTCAAAGCTGTTTATGAGAGCACAGGCCAATCTCATGCTTTATATCGCAATTCTGAATGGAAATGGAGATGATATTCTATCATAGATTTTCATCCGGTGCTATGTCCTCTCTTGTCTGCGTGCCAAAGTGGTAGGAAAGTTCCTTAAAGTATCCAAAAGCAACAAGAGCAGACGAGCTTTCCAGGTGATTCTGTGTTTAGCGGAAACAGCGGCGCTCAGGATCATGGCTACTTGAGCAAATACGGTGCTTGAGAGCCAAAGTGTCTGGGGTCGCCTATTACTCACAGAACACTTTTCAAGAGACAACCGATATATATTTGTGTGAAAACAGAACAAAGGGAAAGCTTGCCTGGGCAGACGTTGTTTACGCAAAAGCTGTCATTTTAGATTTATCCATACATGATTACGTCTGCTACTTCAGTACGTATATCATCATATGCTGTTATTACTGTTGTTTCTGACTGTCAGTTTAATATTAGAATAATAAACTGCTGTATAATGACTTATGATCAGCTACAGATGTTTTAAAATGGCTGAGGTATTATCTCAATTCTTTGTTTTTATGTGGGCTTGTTTTTCTAGGTATTTTTCCAGGTTATGAGAAAAACATTATGAGTAACAGATTTATTTGTGTGTCATTGTTGTAGTAGGTAACTAAAAGATGCAAAGCACAAACTTAATCTCGTTTTAGAGTAGATCAGATGCATTCAAAGATTTGCCACTGTGTGACTAAAGGCTACTGTGCTTTTTTTAATGAACAGTTGTATTACATGCGATTCAGATTCATTTTAGTAAATTAATTTGTGAAGTATTAATTAGTTTGTATTTGTTTTGTAGCAATATAATTAGTAAATGTCAAATAATTAGTAAAATACTGTGGCTCATTTTTGAGCATTTTCTAATAATATTATTTGTGTGATATGTTCAAGTTCAGTGCTGTCTCTCTAACTGGGATGTTATGTCTGAAAACGTTCAGTATTGGGTCCTGTTGGACTCTGTTATGTTATACACTGCATGTGACAGGTTACGGTGCCTTTAAGGCTTACAGCAGTGGTTTACGGCAAAGGTCGGAAAACGCAAGAGGTTGGCGTCAGTTGATAAATCTGATATGAACGAAGTTACACGGTGTGGTTATTGAGTCCTACACAAACACAACATTTGGCGAACGAGGATGTCTGAACTACCACCACCGCCTCCTTTCCTACCTGTTCCTGGTGATCCAGCTGTTCCATGGGATCGCTGGCTGACATCGTTTGAGGATTATTTGCTGGCTTTGGGACACTCGGACCTCGCGGAGGCGAGGAAGTGTGCACTCCTGCGCCATTGTCTCGGGCCGGAGGGCCAGTGAATCTTCGCCAAGCTCACCTTATCAGATGATATGCATGTCACAGCCACGGCCGCTTTAAAGGCTCATTTTAGCTGCGGACGAAGCCGGCGGATGCATCGTTTTGAGTTTCGTCAGAGGACCCAAAAGCCAGGTGAAACCGTTGCGACTATGTATCAGCATTGCGTGAACTGGCTAGACTTTGTGATTTTGGGGTTTTGGAGGATGGACTTATTGTTGACCAGTTAATAGAGAAAACGTCATGTAACCAACTGAGGGAGAGACTTTTACTAGAGCCAGACTCCACAACACTGGCGGATGCTTTAGTAATTGGAAAGCAGTTGGAAACTGCTCTAGCAGAGGCACGCAAGTTCATTCGCGCTGTGCACGAGCCTGTGACGTCATCACCACCGTTAGTTCAGCACAAAGCGACTGCAGAGGCAGCTGACAAGGTGAGTGACAGTTTGGATGTACAGAGAGTGGACAGGGGGCCCAGGGAGAGTGGGCTCAAGAGCTGTAGCAACTGTGGCTCTCCTAAACATGCAACCAGAGATCAGTCATGCCCTGCCCAGGGAAAACGTTGTCGAAACTGCCATAAGTTGAACCACTTCGCACGCTGCTGTCGCTCATCTCCTGCTTGCCATGATACTGCTGCTGTCCCCATAAACACTGTACAGACCCCACAGCCTTCATTTAAGCTTTGCACATGTCACGTGGGCACAGGGGCTAAAGTGTCAATCCTCAACAAATGCACATATGACCGCTTCTTCAGTCACGTGCCTCTGGACGCAGCAGCTAAACCCCTGTTAGGCTACGGCCATTTTCCCATCTCCACTCTGGGTGTGGCCTGCCTCCCTGTCAGATATGATCAACAATGTGCGCCTGCCGCTAAGTTCTGCATCACCCGGAAGGGAGCTAATATTATGGGCCTAGACCTTGCCCTGGGTTTTACTGTGAGTGATGCTAGGGGCCTGCATGTCCTGCAGGTCGCTACCTCCTGGCCTGACCGCTACCCACAACTATTCAACGGGCTGGGCCGTATGACTGGATTTGTACACCAGCCTACGGTTGACCTGTCGGTCCGCCCTATTATCCAGCCCCTTCGGCGTATTCCCCTGGCTCTCCGTGACGCGGTGGAGGCCGAGCTTCATTGCCTGGTGGAGGCGGACATCATAGAGCCTGTTGACTCATCACCGTGGGTGTCTAACCTGGTAATAGCCAAGAAAAAGGGGGGCGGACTGCGACTCTGTGTCGACCTCACCGATGTAAACAAAGACATCATCCCTGATAAGTACCCCCTACCTACGGCTGAGGAGCTCACTAGCCATTTCCACGGCTCCACTGTTTTTAGTAAGATGGACTTACATAACGGCTACCTGCAGGTGCCTCTGGCACCGGCCAGCATGGACCTTACAGCGTTTGTCACGCACGTGGGGGTTTTCAGATTTAAACGCATGGCGTTTGGACTTTCATCAGCCCCGAGCTGTTTTCAGAAGATAATGTCACTCATACTGGCCGGTATCCAGGGTGTCTCCATCTATGTGGATGATGTGGTGGTGCATGCGCCCTCCACCGCACTGCATGATGATCGCCTGGAGCAGGTTTTTCAGCGTTTCGAACAGCATGGCGTCACACTGAACTCTGATAAATGCATGTTTGGGGTTGAGGAGGTCGAGTTCCTGGGCTTCAGACTCTCGAAGGAGGGCATCGCCCTAATTGTGTCCCATACTGAGGCCATTCTTTCCCTGCCAGACCCACAGTCACCATCCCAGCTGTCGTCCTTTCTGGGGATGGCCGCCTACTATCTCAGATTCATGCCACACTACTCTGACTCAACGACCCCCCTGTGCCGGCTGCTCAGGAAGGATGTTCCGTGGGACTGGACCCCAGCCTGCCACGAAACCGTGCGCATCATCAAACAGCAGCTCACTTCCCCACCCACACTGACCCATTTCAGCTTGACTGCGCCCACCATGGTCACCTGCGATGCCTCCGGGGTGGCGCTAGGCGCTGTGCTCTTCCAGACTCAGGAGGGGGTGGAACGGCCAGTGGCTTACGCCTCAGGGGCACTTACCCCTGCAGAGCAGAAGTATTCAGTAGGGGAGAGGGAGGCCCTGGCCTGCCAGTGGGCATGTGAACGCTGGAATGTTTACCTATACAGGAGGCCTTTCACCATCCGCACAGACCACCAAGCGCTGACGGCACTGCTGGCGACTCAAGGCTCAGGGCACAGGCCCATGAGACTTCTGAGGTGGGCTGACAGGCTTAACCAGTACAACTTCAGCCTGGAGTTTTTGCCTGGGCGGGCCAACACGGTAGCTGACCTTCTGTCTAGAGCAGTGTCAGTGACGAAGGAGACGGGCGGGATGACAGCAGACACAGAGAGCGACGAAGACTGGGCCCACATCCTGCACGGGCCCTCAGTTCAGTAGTCACTCTGGCGGAGCTGCAGCAGGCCTCAGCTGCTGATGAGGCCCTCACGATGCTCCGTACCTATGTCCAGGACGGCTGGCCTGCCAAAGTGGATGACAGGCTGCTTCCCTATTACCGTTTCCATAATGAGCTCTCCTGCTGGGGAGCGGTGTGCCTGGCCCGTGGCCACCGCGCAGTCGTTCCAGAGATTCTCAGGTCCAGAGTGCTACACATGGCGCATGAGGGACACCTGGGGGTGGTCAAGGTGAAGCAGCGCTTCCGTGACACAGTGTGGTGGCCCAACATAGACCCTGATGTTGAGGAGATGGTACGTAACTGCGCTTGCTGCCTCCTGAGTGGGAAAACTGGTCAACCCACCACAGCCCCTCTCACCCCGACCCCTTGACCCTCTTCGCCCTGGGAGCATATTCAGGTTGACCTCTGTGGCGAACTTCATGGGGCACCTGCTCACGCTCGCTACCTGCTGGTTGTGCACGATCTCCATTCGAAGTGGCCAGAGGTTTTTCAGCTGAGCTCCATCTCTGCACACACCATCATCGACCGCCTAGACAGCCTGTTTGGGCGGTGTGGCCTCCCCAGTGTCACAACGGATAACGGGCCCCAATTTGTATCTGCGGAGTTCACAGAGTTTCTCATGGTACGGTCCATCAAGCACATCAGGACAGCAGTGTATCACCCAGAGAGTAATGGGGGGGTGGAAAGACTGAATAAAAATGGAATCCGAGCCTGTCTGGAGGAAGGGAAAATCTTCAGCGACGCGCTCAACCAAACTCTCCTAACCATCCGGGGCATCCAAGCACTCCACCACAGGAGTGTCACCTGCTTTGCTCATGATTGGGCGTGAACTAAAACAACCACTGGACTGTTTGAGAGCTGAGCTAGCTCCGGCACGTGGGAGCCCAGGGCTCCAGAAAGCAAGAGCTCAGGTGAAAAGTTCGCAGGCTCAGATGAAAGAGAGGTTTGATGCCACGCACAGGGTGAAAACCCCCTCACTTTCTCCAGGGGTTTGGGTCAGGGTCAAACGCCTTCACCGCCAAAATAAGCTGCAGTCATACTGGTCAGAGCCCCTGCGGGTGACTAAGCAGTTGGGGCCGGCTACTTACAGACTGGAGAATGGGACTCGTTGGCACTCAAACCGCCTGCACAGAGTTGCAGCCCCCACCGTACCTGCATCACCTCTGTCCCCAGCAACGGCTCTAAGTTGGCAGCCACAGCCAAGAGATAATTGGAGGGGGGGTAATCCACCAGCAGCGCCCGTTGCAGTTTCACGGCCAGCACGCCCTCAGAGACTGAGGGTCCCGCCCATCTGGCATGGGGACTATGTGATAGTGACACTGGGAAATGGGGGCTAAATGTTATGTTCTAGTTTCCAGGGGGGTGGGGGGAAAATGTTATGTCTGAAAACGTTCAGTATTGGGTCCTGTTGGACTCTGTTATGTTATACACTGCATGTGACAGGTTACGGTGCCTTTAAGGCTTACAGCAGTGGTTTACGGCAAAGGTCGGAAAACGCAAGAGGTTGGCGTCAGTTGATAAATCTGATATGAACGAAGTTACACGGTGTGGTTATTGAGTCCTACACAAACACAACATGGGATTCTTGTTTTTTGTCTCATTTCAGTACTGCCAGATATAAATTGGTACAACTTTGTTTATTTAATTAAAATTTCAGTGATACATTTTTGATAGCTTCTCTGAACAGAATCGCTTTAATCTTGCTTGTGATGTAATCATCAATTGCTCTGGCATAAAGAGAAAGTCAACCTGTTTTGATCAAATGATCAATTATTTGTCTATGTAGTGTATTCATCCATGATGTCTTTCACAAAACGGTTTGTTTCTGGAGTAATGATGCCAAAAATTCAACATTTTAAAATGTATTCAAATAAAAACAGTTATATTAATATTTCACAATATTACTCAGTATTTCACAATATTTTTACCACATTTTTGTTCAAATGAACAAAATTTTGATCAGTGTTGGGGAAAGTTACTTTTAAAAGTAATGCATTACAATATTGCGTTACTCCCTAATTGCATTACTTAGTTACAACCTTACTTTTGTTTTATGCTACTTTTGCATTTCTTTTTCTCATCTGGGCTGGGTTTGCTTGCTTTGTTTTTAATAACAAAAAAGGTTGTTGTTGTTTTTTTTTTAGCAAATATTAACGCCCTTTCACACCAAAAGTGAAATGAATAAGTTTAAGGCTGAAGGAAATGCAAATTCACACCTGTACTGTAGATGGCACTGCTCAAACAAACATTTCAGATGTGCTGCCATTCTGGACTGCAGAAGAAAAGGATGCAGGAGAAGAAAGTTCAACACTCTTATATCAACAAAACATAAAAATAAAAAATAAAACAAACACAAATAAGATATTTAACTAAAGTCATTTGTGCTTGTCAGAATGGTTAAATTGGATCATCGAAGGTCAGCAGCAAAGACATTGTTTAATAAAGTGAGATTAAATACAATGTAATTTAACATTTAATTATTGTTGGTTTGCATAATTTTCTGAGTTTGAATTTCACTCTTTTTACTACAGGAGCCCTGAACCGTGGTGGGGAAAAAAAGAAAAAGAAAACTTATAGTGGGGACTGGGGAGGAAAAAAAGAAAAGAAAACTAATATCAACATAAGTCGTTATTTCAAGATATTAAGTCGTTATTTTGAGATATTAAGTCGTTATTTCGTCACAAGTCGCTATTTTGAGATATGTCGAAATAACGACTTAAGTCATTATTACGAAGTTGTTATTTCAAGATATTAAGTCGTTATTTCGACATAAGTCGTTCTTCGACATAAATCGCTATTTCGAGATATTAAGTCGTTATTTTGACATAATATCTCGTTATTTCAACACAAGTCGTTATTTTGACATAACTCGTTATTGTATATCAAGTTTAATCAAATATGCGCACAGTACAACACCTGTAGTTTCGCAACAGTAGCGTATTGGCTCGCAGTTCAAGCTTTTACTGCGATCGCTGCGGTTTCAAATTCGCCTTTTGCCGAGCTCGCTCTTCTCATGTATTTTCAATAAAAATGAAAATAATGTTCTAAAAGTGGAAATAACCTGCCTAACGAGTGTTTAGTAATATTAAAAGTATTTATTGGGTAGGGTTAGGGGAAAGTGTTGGGTGGGTTTTTATTTTCCTGTAAGAATTGAAAATATCCAAAGATATTTTAAAATGAACAAAGACATTTGCTTTACTGTTTCAACCCCCTCTCTCATGCTACAAGGGCCATTTGGGAGGCACAAAGGTGTTGATAGTGATCAAGGCCTGTAGGCCAAGATGTGTGTACATCGGGGGTCTACAAATGGTCACACCTTTAGTACAGTGGGGGGAAGTTTTATCTTCTGATTGGTCAGTTTGAATTTCTCACATTTGAGTTTCAGTCACATGGTCAAGGAAGGGATAAAACAAGATTTTTGCTCTGGTCTCTTTTCTATGCTCTTCTTCCTTGGATCTCGGGCACTCTCTTGCCCTCTCTCTCTCTGTTTCTCTTTCCCTCTCTCAGGTAACTTTTTTCATACATGCTGTATACGTTCAATGGTATATGATTTTATCATCTCATACATCTATTTTATAATTGTTTTAAGTGTAACCATAATCAGATATTGTCATTAAACCCTTTCAATTACAAATGATGTGCTAACTAGTTTTGATTTAGTAACATTAATGTGCTCCCTATTGCAATACAATAGTGTCACACTATAGCAACGCTCTCCCACATATTTTGCTATTACAACTGCGCTTATTTCCGTCGTTGGTATAAGTTGCAGTGGGTGGTAATAGACAAGAAATGTGCAGTATTCTAACATCTTACTGATGAAGTTTCTTTAGTCACTCGGCAAACCTTACAGCCTGAACCCCTGTAGGAGTTCCACCCTTACATTCCCAATAACTATATAAAAAAAATATAAAACTATATAGCTCTGTATATGTTAAATAAGTTAATTATTAGGCCACATTTTAGAATTATGGATTAGTAGAAAAGTATGAATAAGTAGAATATACAGAGTTATGAAAACTAAATAGGATAAACGTCTATAGGGTATTTATGACAACCTTTTATGGTCAACATAATGCGTTCTTTAATTGATTCCATCTTATTTTGCCCTCTAGTGTCTAATATCGAAAGAGAAAATGCTGCTATCATCACTTAGTGTAAATAGAATGTATCACTATTTTCACTTAGTGTAAATAACATCTACAGCTATTTGCACTGTAAATGATTATATTTATTAAAATTATTAAATGGATGCTGCCTTATTGGAAGAATAAAACCCAACATTTTCCCCTAACCCTACCCAATAAATACTTTTAATATCATTAAACACTCGTTAGGCAGGTTATTTCTACTTTTAGAACATTATTTTCATTTTTATTGAAAGTACATGACTTTCTGATTTGATATGTGATGGGAAAATAGAGAACGAGCTCGGCAAAAGGCGGATTCAAAAGCTGGGACTGCAAGCCGACACGCTACTGTTGTGCCACTACAGACGCTGAACTGTGGGCATATTTTATTAAACTTGATATACAATAATGAGTTATGTCAAAATAATGACTTAATATCTCGAAATGACGACTTATGATGAAATAACGAGATACGTTTTTCCTCCCCACTATAAGTCTTCTTTTCTTTATTTCCACCAAGCGGTTCAGGGCTTCTGTATTTTACTCGGAATACTGAATCTATTTTTGTGCAAGTGAGATGAGTAAATACCTGCTAACATTTATTCTAGAACTACAATAACCATCATGTTCACACAGCGTACACAACGCCTCTGCTCCTTACACGATTATCTCAACATGGAAACAGGGGAGTTGCCTTGACCAACTGAAACCCTAAGCCCGTGCGATCTTTCTCCGAGACCACACTTTCATGACATAACAGCGCTTTGACCTTCTGGTAGAAGTCGGGTAACATATCGCCCATAAAATTGACAAACCTAAATTGACAAATGGGACACCCTATGGTCTCATGGACTTCACAATCATGAACACACAACAGCCATTGTAAGTGCACATGAAGTGTGCCATTTGGGACAGAGAAAAACAAAGTAACTTGCATTACTTATTTGAAAAAGTAACTCATATATTTAGTTGTAAATTTAAATGCATTACTTTACTAATTACTTGTAAAAAGTAACTACTTGTAATGCGTTAATCCCAACACTCATTACGAGCATAAGGGACAAAAACATATACGAAAAAATCTTTATTATTCCAAACTTTTGACTAGTAATGTAACTAAAGATTACATTTAAATCAACACATTCTGTAGCTACATTCACATCTTTTGCCACTTTTACTTTAATCTTCAAAACTGAGAAACAAAACAGTAAAACTTTCAGTGCTGAAGCAGATGGATAACTCCATAACGGCAGCATTTTTAGGATTTTTATCTTTTGGCTCACTCTGAGAGGGATTCTTCCATGCATTCCATACTGTTGGAGGAGAAAGATCAGAACAGAGGAGTGAAATAAAAGCCCATGTTACAGTGAAATTTTACTTCTCGGAACTTAAAGACAGGAAACATGCTATTCTTTCCAGCTTTGAGCATTACAACAGCACTCCTCAAGTCATGGTAAATCTAGGCACAATAAAATGCATGTTTAGCTGATGTTCGCTTGCGTGCTCTGTGATCAGTGGAATATTTAGAGAAAACCCTTGTAATTGTATTATTTTCCTCTCTCTTCCAATCTAAACTGTAAACTGAAGTCAGCTATGGTTTATTGTTATTTTTCTCCTGCCTGATAGAGGAAATAAAATCTGTGTCTCCAAGATTGGAGCCATGATGCAGAACATATGACAAAACAAAACAAACACAAAACAAAACAACCAACTTTAGGTATTATTCACTAATTATGCGTGTGCACGGATTTGTGTGTACAACCCATATGTGAATGTTTTCACACAGAAATCATGATCTAAAAACAAGCTTGCATATAATTTTCAGATAACACTTTCTATGAAGCCTGTATTTATAGTGCATTATAATGTGTACTTCCAGCTAACAGGGAACATTCTCAGAACTTTGGCATTCTGACAAGGTTCTCTCAAGAACAAACATTCTCCCACTAACGTTAACAAAGTGTTCATTCAAAGTTATCTGGTCTTTAATAATCTTCTTAAAACATTAGTACAGAAATATTACAATAAAAAAATTAAAACATTGATCATGGAACATTTTTTTTCTAAAACATTTTGTTGGACGTTTATATGGAACTATTTGTTTCAAAATGTTTAGAGAACTTTCGAAAGTAACATTCCTATAATGTTAAAATAGAATGTTCCCTTAACATTTGTATAACTGAGAAAATAAAACATAATAATGGGAACATTAGCAAAATATCTAAGCTCATATTTTGTGAATTGTGTTCTTATGGCATAATAATGCATGCATAATGTGATATACTGTATAAACACTTTTAATGTTATATCATCCCATGAATAAATATCACTACATTTACAAACCCGATTCCAAAAAAGTTGATGTGGAAGTTTCAAATTTCAATATTTTATTCAGAATACAACATAGATGACATATCAAATGTTTAAACTGAGAAAATGTATCATTTTAAGGGAAAAATAAGTTGTTTTTAAATTTCATGGCATCAACACATCTCAAAAAAGTTGGGACAAGGCCATGTTTACCACTGTGTGGCATCCCCTCTCCTTTTTATAACAGTCTGCAAACGTCTCGGGACTGAGGAGACAAGTTGCTCAAGTTTAGGAATAGGAATGTTGTCCCATTCTTGTCTAATACAGGCTTCTAGTTGCTCAACTGTCTTAGGTCTTCTTTGTCGCATCTTCCTCTTTATGATGTGCCAAATGTTTTCTATGGGTGAAAGATCTGGACTGCAGGCTGGTAATTTTAGTACCCGGATCCTTCTACGCAGCCGTGATGTTGTAATTGATGCAGTATGTGGTCTGGCATTGTCATGTTGGAAAATGCAAGGTCTTCCCTGAAAGAGACGACTTCTGGATGGGAGCATATGTTGTTCTAGAACTTGGATATACCTTTCAGCATTGATGGTGCCTTTCCAGATGTGTAAGCTGCCCATGCCACACGCACTCATGCAACCCCATACCATCAGAGATGCAGGCTTCTGAACTGAGTGCTGATAACAACTTGGGTTGTCCTTGTCCTCTTTACTCCGGATGACATGGCGTCCCCGTTTTCCAAAAAGAACTTCAAATTTTGATTTGTCTGACCACAGAACAGTTTTCCACTTTGCCACAGTCCATTTTAAATGAGCCTTGGCCCAGAGAAAACGCCTGCGCTTCTGGATCATGTTTAGATACGGCTTCTTTTTTGACCTATAGAGTTTTAGCCGGCAACGGCGAACGGCACGGTGGATTGTGTTCACTGACAATGTTTTCTGGAAGTATTCCTGAGCCCATGTTGTGATTTCCATTACAGTAGCATTCCTGTATGTGATGCAGTGCCGTCTAAGGGCCCAAAGATCACAGGCATCCAGTATGGTTTTCCGGCCTTGACCCTTACGCACAGAGATTGTTCCAGATTCTCTGAATCTTTGGATGATATTATGCACTGTAGATGATGATAACTTCAAAATCTTTGCAATTTTTCTCTGAGAAACTCCTTTCTGATATTGCTCCACTATTTTTCACCACAGCATTGGGGGAATTGGTGATCCTCTGCCCATCTTGACTTCTGAGAGACACTGCCACTCTGAGAGGCTCTTTTTATACCCAATCATGTTGCCAATTGACCTAATAAGTTGCAAATTGGTCCTCCAGCTGTTCCTTATATGTACATTTAACTTTTCCAGCCTCTTATTGCTACCTGTCCCAACTTTTTTGGAATGTGTAGTTCTCATGAAATCCAAAATGAGCCTATATTTGGCATGACATTTCAAAATGTCTCACTTTCAACATTTGATATGTTATCTATATTCTATTGTGAATAAAATATAAGTTTATGAGATTTTTTAATTATTGCATTCCTTTTTTATTCACAATTTGTAGTGTCCCAACTTTTTTGGAATCGGGTTTGTATAATGTATTACAATACTTACCTATTTGTGGTTAAATTGTTTAAAAGTATGATGATTTATAACACTTTTTTATTTCTCAAGTTATAATGGATTATAGTGCCCATAGCAATATATTATAAGCAGGGCTTGACGTTAACTTTTTTGCTCACCAGCCACTGGCTAGTGGTTTTCCAAAGTTATTAGCCACTCAGCATTTTCACTGGCCACAATTTTGACATCAATTGACAAAACTACCATATAGATATTTTTAATATTATCTCAGGTTTATTAGGCTGCTGTCACTTTAAGACCTGACGTACGCATCCATTATACTGTTGCACATGTGTTTTCTTTCTCAATGGTTCACATTCACATAAAACATAGCTGACTGTTTTTACATGAATACTAGCCAAAACCAGCATTTTGACATTATTTAGAGTGTATTTGTTTGTTTAAGCGCAATAAAAAAACAGCGAAAAAGAACTCAGTTTAGTACTGAGAGGCGGCTTTATGTGCGTCCTATTAGAGCACAAAATCTGCGGGACTGAGTAAAATTATGCGCAATACACGCAATCCCATGGCGAAATTAAAGCCCTGTAACACCAACAATATGAGTGAGTAGAGGCAGTTTTGTATGTCAACTCACTGTCAGAGAGATCCTGAGAGAGTGAGAAAGTGCAGCTGGTATCGTGTATCTATTCTGTGGAAAATGAGTATTGGAAGCGTTTCAGGTATTTCAGTATCGATATGTATATTTAAAAAAAACACATTTGTGACAATATTACATTGCACTTAGTTTATTCTTTTAGATGCCTTTTTAAAAGAATACAGCTGAAAAATGTATATATTATGTATCAATTTCAACCCACCAGAGTGACTAGTAGGAGTGACTTCATTACATGCCATAGCTGAAATTCAGCTGCATTTGGTTTCATGTATCAAGTATCATGTCTTGACATTGTTTAAGATCTGCACAGTATTTTACTATCTTATGAGTGGTTGTTCATATCTTATGAGTGGTGTTTCCAATTTGAGATAGTTTAAGCTCACTGGCAACCTTTTTACATCTCAAACAATGCAGTATGGTTTTGTTGATACTAAGAAATGTTCAAAGCAAATGTGTCATGTATCCCATTCATAATATCTGTTTAACCCTCTGGTGCTCTTTGCGTGGCAGTCAAAAGTGACAGATTTTGAAATGTATGTACTATATTTTAGTTCAATAATGTTTTTTATTTAACCCTCTATTTTACATATATTTAAGGCTAATATAATTTTGCCAAAATATATATATATTTTTTTCATTTGACCTTTTTTTTAATCGTTTATAACTGACAATATTCTATTAGGGTAAATAATTTTTTGGCAAATTTGGCAATATGCACACATTCAAATGCATTTTCACTATCTGAAAAGCAGTGAAAATGTCTTAGTGTTTCCAAAAACATTAAAAAGCTTTATCAACAGTCCATTTCAGCTTGTGCTGCTATATTTCATTTGGAACTCACATGTGAAAATGTCAAAAACTTAACACAAGCAAACATTAACAAAAAAACAACAACAAAAAAAAAAACATTAAAACAATCTTTAACATTTATAAAGATTACTTAAAGGTGCCGTAGAACGTCTTTTTAAAAGATGTAATATAAGTCTAAGGTGTCCCCTGAATGTGTCTGTGAAGTTTCAACTCAAAATACCCCATAGATTTGTTTTTATTAATTTTTTAACTGCCTATTTTGGGGCATCATTAAATATGAGCCGATTTAGGCTGCGGCCCCTTTAAATGCTCACGCTTCCCACCCACGGAGCTCACGCTTGCTTTAAACAGTGCATACAGTAAACAAAGTTTACACAGCTAATATAACCCTCAAAATGGATCTTTACAAAGTGTTCGTCATGCAGCATGTCTAATCGTGTAAGTATGGTATTTATTTGGATGTTTACATTTGATTCTGAATGAGTTTGATAGTGATCCGTGGCTAAAGGTAACATTACACACTGTTGGAGAGATTTATAAAGAATGAAGTTGTGTTTATGAATTATACAGACTGCAAGTGTTTAAAAATGAAAATAGCGACGGCTCTTGTCTCCGTGAATACAGTAAGAAACAATTGTAACTTTAACCACATTTAACAGTACATTAGCAACATGCTAACGAAACATTTAGAAAGACAGTTTACAAATATCACTAAAATATCATGATATCATGGATCATGTCAGTTATCATTGCTCCATCTGCCATTTTTTGCTATTGTTCTTGCTTGCTTACCTAGTCTGATGAGTCAGCTGTGCACATCCAGACATCCTGCCCTTGTCTAATGCTTGAACATGTGCTGGCATATGCAAATATTGGGGGCGTACATATTAATGATCCCGACTGTTACGTAACAGTCTGTGTTATGTTGAGATTCGCCTGTTCGTCTGAGGTCTTTTAAACAAATGAGATTTATATAAGAAGGAGGAAACAATGGAGTTTGAGACTCACTGTATGTCATTTCCATGTACTGAACTCTTGCTATTCTAGGGCACCTTTAAAAATGCTAAGAAAGGAGCATTCCTGATTGTCAGTGTATTGAGGCCAACAGGTAGTGGCATCTTTCCTGACCTCTGGTTGAAGTATGGATCACATCTTGCATAGGATAATGTATCCAAATACCTGACTTCCACAAACTATGACTTATATTCTTCATCTCTGCCATCACTATCACTGCTTCCAGGGCCATCCCAAGCATGGGGCGGGGGCACAGTGCGAGGTGGTGGAAGTGGACTCACAATGGAGCCTTGACAGCATGTGACCAAACATGTGCTCATGTTTCTTTCAGGTCCTTGTTGCCAAAAATGTCAAGCACGTGGCACATAGATTTAATTTTTTTTGGCTGAAGGGGATGTCATATGATAATACTAAAATGTAATTTATTTTTGGTTGAATATTATTATTGTATTTAAAATGTGATTTTCTCTACGTCATTTATAAATGACGAGGCACCATAGAGGGTTAAATTTTTGTATTTTTAAGGTATTTAATGGTACTAAATTATATTTATGCAATAGTTATAATCTGTTTATTCACTTTTTGAGCATAGACCTGAAAATGACATTTTCAACTTAAACTGTCATAAATCTTGAATGTTTTGGAGCACAGACTAAAGTTTGGTCTCTTTTTAAAGAAGACACTTAGCAGATTATTGCTGAAGTGAAAAAATGTTTAAAAAAAAGTAATGGAATTTTATGTTTATTGTTATGAAAAAAATGCACAAAAATGCTATTTTCAATCTTTAGAAATATATATTTTACAAAACATGTTTTCTTCTAAACCTGCAAGAAAATAAATCTAAATAAGATGTGTTCCATATTTGAGATTGATGTCTCAAAAAATTAGCTTTCAGTAAGATGTTTGTAAGTTAGTTTGGGTGGAGTACCAAACGTTTCAACTATGAAATTAGTTCCCATTCAGTCGGTCACGTTCGACGTACGTCGGACAGACCGACGAATAGGAATCTCGCTAAAGAGGCCAATCTACTTTGAGTGTAACTACAACGAGCCAATGCACATTGGCATGCAATCATATGCATCAGCTGCTCGCCTCGCAGCACGGGTTGCATCTTCAGCTTTTCGCTTCGGAGCCGAACCGTCTGTAACAAACAGTGGTGTCTACGAGTGAGTGTTTGTCTTCAACGAGTCAGCTTTTTTAGAAAATCTGCTCTTTGTGTTGGTGCAGGTGGACAGCACTGCAGTGGGACCGATCTCTCTTCTTTATTTTCTCTTTTCTTTTGTTTTGCCTTTTTGAGAGAGCAAAGCCTCAGTTGTAAAAAGCCGTTCTCACGGCTGGTGAACGGTGCGCTTTTGAGCGCTTAAGAGCTGTTCTCACAGCTGGTAAGAGGGCAGCTACAAGGAGAGAGTGCACGCGACGGGCTGCACTATCCCCTGTCTGTGCTGCAGCGGTCATTCCCCTGCATGCTTCGGCACCTAAAAGAGTAGTCCCTAAAAGAGCTTACACAAGTAGATTTGCGTCTTTTTAAAGATGACATTCTACCTGTGTGCTTCTGGATGCAGTCATTCCTGTCCTCACTGACGGCCACGATCATTGTTTCACATGTCTGGGGGTTCCTTCGGGGAACCAACCCCCTAGGGCCCCTCCCTCTCTAGCGCATTGCAAGCTGTGCAGTTTCTGGATTGGATTGCTGGTCCTTTTCATAGGGGAACCTAGCATTTCATTCAGAGTTCCAGCTGAGGGTCAGACGTCGATTGCAGCATCGGAGAGAGTGCTGTTTTGCTCTGAAAATGAGGTTGACGCTGCCCACTGTGATGGTGTGTGCTTATGCTGACTCAGATTCAGAGTTTACAGCCATACTTTCCCGGGTGTCCCGGATGTGCATGGAAAACTTGGCAGTATGGGGGTATTTTGGTGCCATAAATATGGAACGCCAAAAGTGCCAAAATCTGCATAAGTTTTTCCTCTCTCACTGCCCTCCTGGATGGGGTGGCTGTACACAGACCACTCCCACCCTGCATGTGAGGCCAAGGTTGAGCCACGCTTGTTGACTAACCGTGATCAAAGTCACGCTGCAGGCCCTCAGACAGACAATGTCCACCTCAGTGGTCCAGAAATGCCCCTTGGCTTACCTTGTGAGGTGCGAGAGGTTGTCAAGCTAATGGTTGTCAATGCTCCCATCTCACGAGGTGGCCTTTTTGTTGACACTGTCGAGGACTGAGCCCAGCAGTTCTCCTCAGTTAGTAGCAGACCAGGGAGCTTCCCATGACAAACCATTGAGTTCCTCTTGGGCCACCCCTCAGTCTGCTCGTCGCCAATGGTGTCATCACCTGCAAAAAAAAAAAAAAAAAAAAAACTCCGGCCCAGCCTGCTCTACTGTGTCCATTGCGGGAAGATGACACCTCCTGTCTCTCCTGCTGTTTAAGCGGTTGGTGAGAAAATCACCCCTGAGACGGGCGACCAAGAGATGGGTGGGGCGAGCAGCGGGTAAGCAAAGCCTTGACTGCTCCCTCTGTCCAACCGTGGAACCATTAAGTTAGTAAGTTAGTAAGTAACTAAGGTAAGTGTTGCTCAGCACACTGTGACGCCGCTTCGGGCCGCCTCGCAAAGAGAGCCCCCCGAGCCGCGTCCCTGTGTTCCATCTCGCTGCCCCACTGTGGGTACGCCGGTGGTCCCTTTAGTCCCGCTTGTACGGTCTCTGTGAGCCTGGTTAGCGCTCCCCAGTCCGTCTCGCTGGCTCATCAGGCTCGGCTATGCGTTTCACTACAGTGAAAGATGTCTGCCCCTGTCTTGCGGTGCAGAGATCGCAGTCCTACTGGCCCTCCAGCCGATATGAGGTCAGGGTTTTACAGTCCCTACTTCATGTACGCAAGAAGAGCAGTGGGTTACGACCTATCCTGGATCTGTGAGTCTTGAATCGGAGCCTTCACAAGCTACCGTTCAAGATGCTCACGCAGAAACGCATTTTTGAATGCATCACCTCCCAGGATTGGTTTCCAGCGATCGACCTGAAGGACGCGTACTTTCATGTCTCGATCCTTCCGCGACACAGGCCATCCTGCGGTTCGCGTTCGAAGGACGAGCATTTCAGTACAGAGTCCTACCCTTCGGGCTGGCCCTGTCTCCCCGTGTCTTCACGAAAGTCGTGGAGGGAGCCCTTGTTCCCATGAGAGAACAGGGTGTTCGCATCCTCAACTATCTCGACGGCTGGGGTGCCACGTACAACTGACTTGCAGTTTCAGGGGTTTGGACGGGACCCCATCTGCAGTGGCACATCAACTGCCTCGAGTTGCTTGCAGTATGCCTTGCTCTGAGCCGCCTCAAAGGGCCGCTACGAGGCAAGCATGTACAGGTCTGTACGGACAACACTGTGACTGTTGCGTACATCAACCATCAAGGTGGTCTACGCTCCCGTCGCATGTCGCAACTCGCCCGCCATCTCCTCCTGTGGAGTCGGAAGCATCTGAGGTTGCTTCGCGCCATTCATGTCCCTGGTGTGCTCAACCGTGTGGCCGACAAGCTCTCACAAACTGCACTGCCGGGACAGTGGCGACTCCACCTCCAAGTGGTCCAGCTGATCTGGAGAGAGTTCGGAGAGGCTCAGGTAGACCTTTTTGCCTCACCAGAAACCTCTCACTGCCAGTTGTTTTACTCTCTGACCGGGGGAACACTCGGGACAGACGCACTGGCGCATAGCTGGCCCCGGGGCCTTTGCAAATATGCATTTCCCCCAGTGAGCCTACTTGCACAGACACTGTGCAAAGTCAGGGAGGACGAGGAGCGGTCCTGTTAGTTGCACCCTATTGGCCCAACCGGACCTGGTTCCCAGAACTCTCACTCCTCGCGACAGCCCCTCCCTGGCCCATTCCTCTGAGGAAGGACCTCCTTTCTCAGAGACGGGGCACTCTTGGTACCCGCGTCCAGACCTCTGGAAACTCCATGTCTGGTCCCTAGACGGGATGCGGAGGTTCTAGGTGACTTACCCCCCCCCCGAGGTACTTAACACCATCACTTCAGCACGTGCACCGTCTACAAGACGTGCTTACGCCTCGAAGTGGAACCTGTTCGTCGTGTGTGTTCTTCTCACCGAGAAGACCCCAAAGATGTTCGATCATGAGCTGTGCTGTCCTTCTTGCAGCAAGGGTTGGAGCGTAGGCTGTCCCCCTCCACCTTCAATCTCCACACTGCTGCTATCTCCGCTTACCACGACCACTTAGATGGCAAAACTGTTGGTCAGCACGACCTGGTCGTCAGGTTCCTTAGGGGGGCGAGACGGTTAAATCCTCCTCGACCTCCCTCCATACCCTCTTGGGACCTTGCTCTGGTGCTTCGAGCACTTCAGATTGCCCCCTTTGAGCCCTTGCAATCGGCAGATTTAAAGATTCTGTCTGACTGAAGAGAATCATTGAAGCTACAAGAGGATCTGCATACTGTAAGTGTTTTGCTGTCGTTTCTAGTTGATTTTAGTGCTGTATAGTTGCTTTACTGCTTGTTTATTGAGGTCACGTGGCAAATCGCGTTTGGTTTCATTTGCTCTGAGTCAGTAAGGCGTGGTCAAAGGCAGCTTAGTATATAAACAGTTGTTATTTAGCATTCATTAGAGAGAATCATTGAAGCTACAAGAGGATCTGCATACTGTAAGTGTTTTGCTGTCGTTTCTAGTTGATTTTAGTGCTGTATAGTTGCTTTACTGCTTGTTTACTGAGGTCACGTGGCAAATCGCGTTTGGTTTCGTTTGCTCTGAGTCAGTAAGGCGTGGTCAAAGGCAGCTTAGTATATAAACAGTTGTTATTTAGCATTCATTAGAGAGAATCATTGAAGCTACAAGAGGATCTGCATACTGTAAGTGTTTTGCTGTCGTTTCTAGTTGATTTTAGTGCTGTATAGTTGCTTTACTGCTTGTTTACTGAGGTCACGTGGCAAATCGCGTTTGGTTTCGTTTGCTCTGAGTCAGTAAGGCGTGGTCAAAGGCAGCTTAGTATATAAACAGTTGTTATTTAGCATTCATTAGAGAGAATCATTGAAGCTACAAGAGGATCTGCATACTGTAAGTGTTTTGCTGTCGTTTCTAGTTGATTTTAGTGCTGTATAGTTGCTTTACTGCTTGTTTACTGAGGTCACGTGGCAAATCGCGTTTGGTTTCGTTTGCTCTGAGTCAGTAAGGCGTGGCCTGCTGAACTAACGTTGTAATAAGCTGGTATAAGTGCACAGTGTACCGCGGCAGCGGACGCGGCAGCCCTCATGTGAAGCCCTCCTCGTGTGAAGACCGAAGAGTGTAAAGACCAGCGACTCTACCTGTGCGACTCCACCGAGCAACGACACCGACAAGACACTTGAGTATTGCTCTTTTCTTTCTTTCCTCTTTATACCGTGTGTTCTTGTCTGTCTTTTGACTTGTTTTAGATATGTGCTTCCAAATTCCCACTATTACTAACCCTCGTAAATCGCATGCTACACGCTGTAAGCAGCGCAACCATAACAACCTGCGTTCTTTACCCATGTCACCTAGTACATTGTTTTCTATTTCGATTGGGCTCTGGAATTGTCAGTCTGCTGTCAACAAAGCAGAGTTCATCACAGCTATTGCTACTTATTCAGATCTCCATCTCATGGCTCTGACTGAGACATGGATCAAACCAGAGGACACTGCCACACCAGCAGCCCTCTCCTCTAATTTCACTTTCTCTCACACCTCACGCCAGATTGGGAGGGGTGGTGGTACTGGTTTGCTTATGTCCAATGAATGGAAGTTCAATCCTTTACCATCTCTCTCTGAAAATGGCTCATTTGAATCACATGCAATTACCATCACCTACCCTACCAAAATTCATGTTGTAGTTGTTTATCGTCCCCCAGGTCAGCTAGGTAACTTCTTGGAGGAGTTGGATGTGTTACTCTCATCCTTCCCTGAGGATGGCACTCCTCTGCTAGTACTTGGTGACTTCAACATCCATCTAGACAAACCTCAGGCTGCTGACTTCCACACGCTGCTTGCCTCATTTGATCTCAAGCGAGTGGCTACCTCAGCTACCCACAAATCAGGTAACCAATTGGACCTCATCTACACACGCTGTGGCTCCACCGACAATACACTGGTTACTCCACTACACACCTCAGACCACTTTCTCATTACTTTCACACTCAACCTGACCCCCAACTCATCACACACCCCACCACACGTCACTTTTCGGCGAAACCTACGCTCCCTCTCACCATCTCATCTATCCTCTTCGGTCTCATCCACACTTCCTCCCGCTAACCAATTCTCATCAATGGACACTAACACTGCTACTGACACTCTCTGCACCACTCTATCATCCTGCTTAGATGATTTCTGCCCCCTCGTAACCAGACCAGCCCGCGCCACCCCCTCTGCCCCCTGGCTCTCTGATGTTCTCCGTGAGCATCGGTCTAGACTCAGGGCTGCAGAGAGGAAGTGGCGCAAATCTAAAAATCCTACTGACCTTAGCTTATATCAGTCACTCCTTTCTTCTTTCTCTACTAATGTCACCAATGCTAAAACCTCCTACTATCACACTAAAATTAACAACTCAAATGACTCCCGAACACTTTTCACAACCTTCTCTTCTCTTCTTTGCCCTCCTCCCCTCCCTCCCACATCAGTTCTTACAGCTGATGACTTTGCCACTTTCTTCACACATAAAATAACAACCATCAGCGGCCAATTCTCCACACCACACACTGACAAGAACATCTTAATTGAAAACACACAAATTCTCCCCTCCTTCTCCATGCTTTCTGAGGCAGATGTTTCCAAACTCATTCTTTCCAATCACCCTACTACCTGTCCGCTAGACCCTATCCCCACTCCTCTTCTTCAGGCCATCTCCTCCTCAATTCTACCTGCACTCACTCACATTATCAATTCCTCCCTTCACACTGGAACATTTCCCACAGCTTTTAAGCAGGCTAGGATTACCCCACTGCTTAAGAAACCCACTCTGAATCCAGCTCTTTTAGAAATCTACAGACCAGTATCCCTTCTTCCTTTCATTGCTAAGACACTTGAGAGAGTTGTATTCAACCAACTGTCTACTTATCTCTCACAGAACAACCTCCTTGACAACCACCAGTCTGGTTTCAAGAGTGGCCACTCTACTGAGACTGCCCTGCTCTCAGTCACTGAAGCCCTGAGACTGGCACGAGCATCTTCAAAATCATCAGTACTCATCTTGCTGGACCTGTCTGCTGCCTTTGACACAGTGAACCACCAGATCCTCCTGTCTACACTCATGTCGAAGGGCATCACGGGAACCGCGCTCCAGTGGTTCGAGTCTTACCTCTCAGGTAGGTCCTTCAGGGTATCTTGGAGAGGTGAGGTGTCCAAGTCACATCATCTTGCTACTGGGGTACCTCAGGGCTCTGTGCTTGGTCCACTTCTCTTCTCCATCTACACGTCATCACTAGGATCGGTCATTCAGGATCATGGTTTCTCCCATCACTGTTATGCTGATGACACACAACTCTACCTCTCATTCCAACCAGATGATCCGACGGTTGCTGGTCGCATCACAGCCTGCCTGGCAGCCATTTCTGCCTGGATGAAGGACCACCACCTCCAACTCAACCTTGCAAAAACGGAACTGCTTGTGATCGGTGCAAACCCAACACTTCATCACAACCTTTCAGTTCAACTTGGGTCTTCAACCATCACTCCTTCCAGGACAGCCAGAAACCTTGGAGTGGTGATGGATGATGGTCTAACCTTCACAGATCATGTTGCAGCAACGACCCGGTCCTGCAGATTTGCCTTGTACAACATCAGGAAGATTAGACCCTTCCTATCTGAACATTCCACACAAATTCTTGTCCAAGCTCTTGTTCTATCCAGACTGGACTACTGTAATGCTCTCTTGGCTGGCCTTCCAGCATGCACTATCAAGCCTCTACAACTGATCCAAAATGCTGCAGCAAGACTGGTCTTCAACGAACCGAAGAGAGCGCACGTCACTCCTCTCTTCATCAGTCTGCACTGGCTGCCAGTAGCTGCTCGCATCCAATTCAAGGCTCTGATGTTTGCTTACAGAACGACAGCTGGCTCTGCACCGCTATACCTTAACTCACTACTTCAGACTTACACGCCCTCCAGAAACCTGCGTTCTGCAAGTGAACGGCGCCTTGTGGTGCCATCACATAGGGGCACAAAATCACTCTCACGGACCTTCTCCGGGACTGTTCCTGGCTGGTGGAATGACCTACCACGCTCTATCCGAGCAGCCGAGTCTCTAGCCATTTTCAAAAAAATGCTAAAGACGTATCTTTTTCGTCAGCACTTGACCCAGTAGTAGTAGCACTTACCTTGACTAATATTCTTCTCCTATCTGTGTATTTATTTGTTTAAAAAAAAAAAAAAAAAAAAAAAAAAATTCGCTATGAGCACTTTACTGACATAACTGTGACTTCACTCAGCACTTACATACTGTTGTTCTCAAGTTGATTTAATTGATTCTACTACTCTCATTTGTAAGTCGCTTTGGATAAAAGCGTCTGCTAAATGACTAAATGTAAATGTAAATGTGAAGACTTTGCTGCTGGTTGCATTGGCCTCCATCAAGAGGGTAGGGGACCTGCAGTCATTTTCGGTCGACGAATCGTGCCTAAAGTTCGGGCCGGGTGATGGCCATGTGGTACTGAGACCCCGGCCTGGTTTATGTGACCAAGGTTCCTACCGTGTTCCTGAAGGGAATGGTAGTGAGCCTGCAAGCGCTGCCCTCGGAGGAGGCAGACCCAGCCCTGGCTTTGCTCTGTCCAGTTTGCGCCTTGTGACTGTACATAGACAGAACTCAAAGCTTCAGAACCTCAGACCAGCTCTTTGTTACGGAGGCCAGCAGAAGGGACAGGCTGTCTCCAAGCAGAGGATGGTCTTACAACAGAGCGCTAGAAAAGGGCAGCTCCTGTCATCAAGCCACCAGTCTTGCCTTTAGTTGTCTACTTTAATGACTAATTTCTTACACTGCAGGAAACGACTCTAGCCCAGAAGAAACTTTCCCATTCAGGAATAAAGTTGGTATTAAGGATTTTGATGCTTAAAATTCTACAGTTTTTATATTATATATACTTTCTGTTTTATTCATTTACAATTGTATTTGGACATTTTAATTCAACTTCAACAAAGATGATGGACTTGTATACCAAATAATAAAAATGTATAGCCCATAAATGTGTATATAATGTAAAACATTTTATGCCTATGTATTTTTACATTTAAAATGTTTAAAATAAATGTCATTTTGTGACAAAAATCATGTCTTGATTTTATATTACACAATAATAACAGTTTACAGTAATCTTATATTTGCTGTGATAAAAAAATACAGCAGTAATAATAAAATACTGTGAAATATACGGTAAGTTGCTGTGTTCTATTCCACAGTATGCATACTGTGAATGTAATCACAGTAACTATTTTGTTACTGTTTTTATTATTATACAGTAATTTTACTGTAATAAACACAGTAAAAAAGTTACTGTGATTTGATTTACAGTTATTATTTTGTTACTGTGTTTATTATTATAGTAAAATTATAGTTACTGTGATTACATTAACAGTAAGCATACTGTGGAATAGAACACAGCAACTTACTTGGTAATTGCTGCCAGCAAGTTACTGTGCATTTTACAGTGTTCTTCTTACAGTGCACTCATGCAGCCCCACATGTTTCACTGTAGGCACCATGCATTTTTCTTTGTATTCCTCACCTTTGCGACACCATTCACCAGTTTTGAAGCCATCAGTTCCAAAAACATTTATCTTGGTCTCATCACTCCAGAGTATAGAGTCCCAGTAGTCTTTATCTTTGTCAACATGGGCCCTGGCAAACTCTAGGCGGGCTTTTTTGTGCCTGGGCTTTAGGAGAGGCTTCTTTCGTGGACGACACCCATGCATGCCATTCCTCTGCAGTGTACGCCTTATTGTGTCATGGGAAATAATCAACTTAGTTTGGCTTTCTACTTCTTTAGATAACTGTAGTGAACTTGCATGCTGATTTTCTTCAACCCTTCTCATCAGAAGACGCTCCTATCGAGCTTTTAACTTCCGTGGACGACCTGGACGTCTCTGTGAGATGGTTGCAGTTCCATCTTTTTTACATTTTTGTACCACTTTTGCTACAGTATTCTGACTGATAAGTAAAGTCTTGCTGATCTTACTCATTTTTGCATCACCCTAATTTGAGTAAAACTGAAAATTTTGTTCTCTAAGTTATATCATTAACCTTACTTTCATTATATAAAACTTTTTGGAAATTGTTTTTGTGTTCATTGAGATGTTTAAAATGTTTGTTTGTTTTTTTTTAAAGGGGGTGTGTACTCATTTACGCCGAGCACTGTTAATAGCTGGCTAATGAGAGGTATTGGCCTAAATAAGATGCTCATTGTGTTTCCACTGGTTTTGAGAAATACACTCTTGGTTTTACTCAATGATCTTGCTTACAGGCAAGAAAAGATCCTTAGAGCATGGATTGTTTAAGCATAGGAAACAAGGACAGCTGTAATAATGTAATGCTGTGACTCTTTCAATTGCAATTTAATTTTCCTTAATTAAAACAGATTATTCTTTCTGATTATGGAAACAAATTGTGCCTTTTGTAATTATTGATTTGTCTTCAAATTATCTTTTTGGAACATGTTACCATTCTAGGTTACAGAGAAAATTAAGCAGAAAATTTCATCAGTATTTCCTCAAATTGTGACTCCAAGTTAGAAGTCTGAATTGAACGTGAAGAGATAAAAAGACAGTACATGTCTTCTCTTGATCTGTATGAAAAAACAAATACACAAGGCAAGCAGTGGAGTCAGATTCACAAAAAAATGACCATTTGAGCTGGCTATTTTAATAATTAATTTTCACTCAGGTCTGACAAATCTTTCACAAAATGAGCTCACTTGATCTGTCAGAGCGATTATGAATCAACATCTCACTGGTTACTTTCAGCGATGCCTTTCAGTTAAGCTATTTTTATGTACTAAAATCTCATGAAACTTAAATTATTGACTGGTTGTTGAGAGGTTGAGAGAGGTTTGTGCCTCATTTGTGAAGGCCATCTCAATTATTTGTGATTATTATTTATTTTTAATAGATCCCTTTTGAGAGGACATTAAAAGAATAGTCCTTATCTCTCAATTCGGAGTGATGGCTGCTTCACACTTCAGCGCAACACATATTTCCTGTGGAGTGCAAAGCATAAATGGGCTCCGCTCTCAAATATGTCAAAAGCAAAGAGATATAATAGTTTCTGGATGCCTGTGCTCATATACTACTTCTAGTCTATGAATAATGAGACATGTCCAATGATTCAGCTAAATTATAGGGTGTCTGAAATGTTCTGTCAGCCATTAATTTACTGATAGTGATTTCTCTATCAGCAGTATTCATATTGTATTAATTTAGTCTGGCTGCTACCTGAAGGTCTATATTATAGTAGAAATGAGGTACATTAATAACACTGATAGATAATTGGAATAAGGCAGAGATAGAAGATTTTTTTTTTTATTCAGTCTGTTTTCATTAATTAATTCAAGTATCATCAATGAAAATCTGCTTGGTAACACTTTATTTTACAGTGTCCTTTGTTACATATGTTACATGTACTTATTGTAGGAATAACAGTAAATCACACTTAATTACATGTAACTAGCCATAAACCAAACCCTATTCCTTACCCTAACTCTCTCAGGCCAGTTTGAGCCAGGGCTACCAATGTGCCGTGTTGGGCCAACAGCCCCGGACCTCAAGCACCGAGGCCAAAATCTAGTTGCATCACCACTGTCGGGCCAGTAGCCTCGCAGCTCTTTAAAACCCAGCCTTAACACGCCTCCATAGAACAACATCACATGACCTCACCATTTCACCAGCTGACTGAAAACTTGTTAGATCACAAAATGAGCATGACTGAAAGGAACGTTTGGTCTTTACTTACACTTAAGTTTCCAGCATTGATATTTCACCAATGTTTTACAACACAAAAAAGTTACGGTAACAGTAATTTATTAATTTGTGTCAGGAGTGCACATCAATTATGCACATAAAAAGAGAACAAATACCTATTCAGTTGCACCTGCTTCCATTTATTTACGATCACAAGAATGCACAAAACAACTCCATTAAGGCTTTTAAGTCCAAAGGCTTTCACATTTAGAAAAATGCTGATAAAATACCATATGTTTAGGTTACATTTCTGAGCATTTCTATTAATTTCCCTCAAAATTATGCAATGATTGCAATCAGAGGACGTTTGAGCAATCTCTCCTGTCTCACAATACTGTTATCCTTTCAGCCAGAGCAACAGAAGGAGCTCATGAGAAGAAAACAGGAGTTATGAGTTATACGAGTTAACCGGAGTGTGCGAGCTATGCAGATACATTAGTTTTGTATCAACAAAGGCACAGGGAAGAGATGATGATTATACATGATTATAATCATATACGTGTTGTCTACATATCATCAAGCAGTCTCTGGTATTTTCCATAAATGTGTATTTACTATCGCAATGATTAGCATAAGTAGCCTTTAGCATCCATATAAGTATATTTCTGCCTTGTACGGTGATCAGAATCCCCAATGGACCGCAAGGAAGTTATTTCAAACTCTTGCTGGTGTCTGTAAGTGAGTTTTGATAATTGTTTGAAATTTCTTAAATGTTGAAGTTAGCTGGTAGTCTGGGAAATGAGCTGTGGTGTTGACCGTCTCCTGACTCAAGTAAACTCTGCCTCTGTTCATGACCACTCCTCAAGCCCCAGTTGGCCCACTTTGGACTAAGGTATTTGGCGGGCAAAATACCTGTCCATTGCTCTGGCTGTTGTTTACCCTATATAAGCCTGGCCAATTCTGTCATTCATTGCTAAGTCTTATGTGTGCATTTCTGAGCATTTTCCTGGTCTCAGGTATCTTGTTTTTTTGTGTTTTTTTTATCTTCTACCTGTTATTCCTGGATTTCTCTGTTTGCCTCAGCCCTGAACTCTGTGATGGTTTGCTTGTGTATGACCTTTGCCTGTTTTTATACTACGATTGTGGATTACCCTTTCAATAAATATTGAGTTTGGATCCTCAATTTGAAAATTCGAATACATTGTTTCTTATGACCGTATACACACTGGCAGCGGCCAACTATGACTCTGGCTGTTCAAAATCATGTCGCATCACAGCGTCACTCTCATAGTTTTCCATTAAAATACAATGCTTTAGGAGGAAAAAAAATATTGTTCACAAGTCTAAATCTGTGTTAGTGAGCACTTCTCCTTTGCCGAGATAACCCATCCGCCTCACAAGTGTGGCATATCAAGATGCTGATTAGACAGCATGATTATTGCACAGGTGTGCCTTAGGCTGGCCACAATAAAAGGCCACTCTAAAATGTGCAGTTTTATCACACAGCACAATGCCACAGATGTCGCAAGTTTTGAGGGAGTGGGCAATTGGCATGCTGACTGCAGGAATGTCCAATAGAGCTGTTGCCCATGAATTGAATGTTCATTTCTCTACCATAAGCCGTCTCCAAGTGCGTTTCAGAGAATTTGGCAGTACATCCAACCCGGCCTCACAACCGCAGACCACGTGTAACCACACCAGCCCAGGACCTCCACATCCAGCATCTTCACCTCCAAGATCATCTGAGACTAGCCACCCGGACAGCTGCTGCAACAATCGGTTTGCATAACCAAAGAATTTCTGCACAAACTGTCAGAAACCATCTCAGGGAAGCTCATCTACATGCTCATCATCCTCATCGGGGCCTTGACCTGACTGCAGTTCGTCATCGTAACTGACTTGAGTGGGCAAATGCTCACATTCAAATGGCGTCTGGCACTTTGGAGAGGAGTTCTCTTCACGGATGAATCCTGGTTTTCACTTTACAGGGCAGATGGCAGACCGGTTTTCTGATGTCAACATTATGGATTTAGTGACCCATGGTGGCGGTGGGGTTATGGTATGGGCAGGCGTATGTTATGGACAACGAACACAGGTGCATTTTATTGATGGCATTTTGAATGCACAGAGATATCGTGACGAGATCCTGAGGCCCATTGTTGTGCCATTCATCCACGACCATCACCTCATGTTGCAGCATGATAATGCCCCATGTTGCAAGGATATGTACACAATTCCTGGAAGTTGAAAACATCCCAGTTCTTGCATGTCCAGCATACTCATCGGACATGTCACCCATTGAGCATGTTTGGGATGCTCTGGATCGGTGTATACGACAGAGTGTTCCAGGTCCTGCCAATATCCAGCAACTTCGCACAGCCATTGAGAAGGAGTGGACCAACATTCCACAGGACACAGTCAACAACCAGATCAACTCTATGCAAATGTGTTGCACTGCGTGAGGCAAATGGTGGTCACACCAGATACTGACTGGTTTTCGAAGCCACCGGACCCCTCCAATACAGTAAAACTGCACATTTTAGAGTGGCCTTTTATTGTGGCCAGCCTAAGGCACACCTGTGCAATAATCATGCTGTCTAATCAGCATCTTGATACGCCACACCTGTGAGGTGGATGGATTATCTCGGCAAAGGAGAAGTGCTCACTAACACAGATTTAGACAGATTTGTGAACAATATTTGAGAGAAATAGGCCTTTTGTGTACATAGAAAAAGTCTTAGATCTTTGAGTTCAGCTCATGAAAAATGGGGGCAAAAACAAAAGTGTTGCGTAATAATTTTGTTCAGTGTATATATACACGTACCGACTAGAAGATTGTGTATTGTGCATTTTTTAGTAATAGGTTTGTTTTTGTGGCTTGAATAAATATGCTTCCTATAGAGAAATAATAGCTTACAGATCTCACTTTCTGTTGGCGCGGTTTTTAATTCAAACTCATTGATGCCACTTTGTTCATTCTTGAAGTGAACTTTTGCCTGTATTGTGATTAGATTCACTGGTTTAGACTGCACAGAATGACATGACCGATATCAGTGCAATAAGCCTGCCTGTGAGATGTCTGCAGAGCTTGTCCAAGACTTGGCAAAAAGCACCCTAGCGTCTTTGGAAAGTCATGGCAATTGCCTTTTCTGTTAGATTAGTTTTTATCTAGGGTGTTGGTACGTTGACACCACATCGAAGAGACCGACAGATTGGGAACTACATAAACATCCTGAACTTTTTTTTTTTTTTTTTATTCCTGATGGTCTTTTAAAATGGTCTTTACGGGACTGTAAGCATGCTGAGTGACTGCAGTTTTCTCCTCTAAATAGACCAACAAGCAACAAAAGGCCATTTTTAGTATAGCCACAAACCACCCCATTTGCCTCAGACTTGCACCACCATCAATCGTTTAAATGATGAATCATTTTGGTTAATGCCACCACTTTACAGAATAAAAGAGTGAACTAAGTAAGACATGGCCACCCTGAAGAAGAGATTCCCACAATTACCAGGAGATCCACCAATGCTAAAACCCAAATGTGCTTCAATCCACAGCAACAATGACCAAAGCATGTTTGTTAATGCCGTGGGATTATCAATGACTCATACATCCAGAGCTACAAAAACATTCCATGATTATTCAATTGATGTCATTACTAATTCATTTTCCAAACACACAGGAAACTCTCTAAGCCAGACTATATCAGAGAGGTGTCCACTGACAAGAATTCAGCTCGTTTGGGTGAATATAGATGGTTTCCACAGTGAAATTGTCATGTAAAGCAATTAAATATGTAGATGCATTGAGTGTTTCAGAGTTTTTTCATACTAGCAAGAAATGCAGTAGCTGTCTTTCTTGTGTTGTCCCTCTCGCCCATAAGCTTCCTTTCTCTGCTGTCCAGCACATGTGGTCTGAATTAAATTATTGGCAAGAGCGTTAATCTGGAATCTTCCTTTGGTGGCTGTGGTCCAGGCAGACTTTCACTCATTCCCTGCTGACAGATCTTAGTGGAAAATCTCCATCCATTTATACTGTGAAAATACTCACACTCAGTCTGCTCAAAACCACATATGAACAAACAGCATTGTCGTACCACTGATGCGACAAACGTTAAAGTATTTTGACATTATTACAATTCTGGGAAGTTGACAGTCATCTGAGAAATGCTTTAACATTTTTGTAAAGCAAATAAGTTGTATTGAGAAAGTCGCCTGGCAGCATCCATAAAGAAGTATTCTGTATAGTTCATCCATTCTGTTAGTTCATCTATTCTTTTCACAATTCACAATTTCATATTCTTTACCTGGTGTTTATGTTGTCATAATTCACCCTCTTCCACCCTCATCTGTCAAGCTCAAATAAGACCAGAATTGTCAACCTATCCTTTTTATTGTGCATTAAAATGCCCCTATTATGCTATTCGTAATTTTGTTTTGGAGTCTCCAACAATAAGGTCCAAAAAAATGTCCACTGAGTGGCGCTAAAAGTGTGTTCTTTTTTTATTTTTTTTTGCCGGCGCAAATAATAGGGTGAATGTGGTACGTTTTTATGACGTTGCTTTTTAGATGAATCGCCACGGTTCTCGATATGACATTTGTGCTCTGTTGCATTTTAAAATAACATCCCACCGAAGCTACGCCTAAACCTACCTGATAGCGTTAACAAAAGCAAACGGACCGTAAGAAGCGTCTGCGATCGTACCGTTTTTCAGCTCATTTGGATCGCTTTTATTTTTATGTTTTTGCCCCAGTCAGTCGCCTTTCACAGGATTCATACCCAGACAGGGGGGGAGTTGACTCCTCGTCGTAAGTCCCACTCCGTATCGGCTGAGCTACCGAGCAAGCTTGGTTGTGGTCAAAAAAAGCAAAACACGTAGAGCCGGAAAGTCCAAAGTAGCCTACGTTCGTTTACAAATCGGGCGCTCCGGTAAGAAGCGTTTTGAAGTCGTGACATCATATTGCGCGAGGAGATGCAAAAACGACTCTTTATTCATCCGTCATCGAAACCGTGTGTGAAAACGAGCAAAAGCGCCTATTGCCGTTTTACCGGCCTCTAGCGTTCGTTTCAGTCGGAAACTGCAGCGAGACGTACGCATCGGTACGTAATTTTGTGTCTCGCGAAAACATGCCCGCGGGTACGTCTCTACTATGAGACCAGGTCGATCTTCCTTAGCACTTGATACACAGTGATACGAATAGCAACAGTGGCATCAGTAACCATTCCAGCCTGAGTCCGAGTCCATGCTTTGCATGCAAAATGCATTTGCTTTGACAGTGCAAAAAACAATGTAATTTCTACATGACAACAACTAGTGCTGCCAATTTAGCGATTTTGTCGCTAGACTTAGCGACTTCCCCGCCCCTTTTGAGACTTTTTTCAAAAGCCTAGCGACAAATCTAGCAACTTCTTGGACAAACCTTATCTAGATTCCGTGACTGGCCCTCTGATCTATATTTATTAATATAGATTCACGAGTTCACATATCCATATTATTAAATAGAGTACAGTTATGCGTATTTTGCATGCTGTCAAGGGAGTGGGCTCCCGAGCTCGGAATTTTGGCCCAAACCCAGAGTACTCCCCCCGGTGTGGTAAAAGTAGATAGAACTATAAGTGAGGAGATGGGGTGGAGGAGGGATGCTGATAAACTCTCAGATGAACAGAAGTAAGTCTGCTGAATTTATACCTTTTGACATTGGTTGAGTTGATTAACTTAAAGCTCTGCACCTGTGCTAATTAGGTTAATTATTTGAACTTGCTCCTCCCAAATTTTGTTAATAAAACATTATTCAGTGGACTCGCCTGTATGACGTCATCTAGCGACATGAAGCGACCAGTTTTAGCAACTTTCAACTAAAAGCAATTGGCAACACTGACAACAACACTAATAAAACTCCAGGCCTCAGTGACAACTATAGAGTTTGAGGCTGGGTCAAAGTGGACTTTGTTCACGGCCAGCCAATGAAACATGAATAAAACTCTTCCAGGCTCTTGCATTATGCAAATGTGTTACAAACCTACATAGGTTTGAGCAGAAAGAAAGAACAAAATTACTGACAAATAGGAGACAATAACTATTTGTTGTGCACTTTGATCTTTAAAACTTTGCAGATCTTTGACATTCACAAACAGCTATATTACACTGCATGAAAGGTATTCGGGTTTTTTGGCAAAAAACATTTTACCCAAAAATGGGATAAATTTGCTAATTTACCATTAACTTAATTCTGTATTTTTTTATACTCAACCTCATGTCATTTTAAACAAGTCTGGTGTTCTTTTGTTCGTCTCTGTCACTTTTTTCCCCATGCAAATTGTCCCCATGGGAACTGCGGATTTCAAACTTCAAAAAAGAGGCATCATTATCTGTAACGAATATCCAAGGAAGATAAAGATGATTTCAAAATAAAACAAGATTTATTAAATAACTCAGAATAATGATGCAAACAACAATCCAATGATATGAAACATATGAGCACAAACAATTCCAGACAATGAGTGATACAAACAGAGGAACCTAAATAGACAGAGATAATGAATAAGCAGCTGTGACGATTAATCAGTGTCCACAGAAACTAATGAATGGTGGGAAACTAAGACAAAGGAGAACATGTGACTGAGAAAAACAAACTAAAAGTCCATGAAAATGAAATTAACTAAAGAGAACCGTGACAGTATCATAAACATGGTCCAAACAACTATATTCTTCTGTCATTTTCCAAGCCTTCTGAAACTCAGTTTATTATTATTATTCATTATTAATCATTATTAAGTCGTTATTCCGTGTCAGTCCTTTCCTCCAGTGAGTTGTTAACACTGAGCATTCAGAATATTTTGTTTAGACATCGATAATACTATTATCGATAAGTCAGAACCGTTTTTTGTTTCGTTTTTCAGGAGGTGCATGAAAATGTTCACTTTTAGGCAAATTCTTCCTCTAACATCAGGATTTTCAAACCTGTCCTGGAGGATCCTCAGACCTGCACATTTTGTAGGTCTCCCTTATTTGACACACCCACTTCAGGTCTTGCAGTCTCTACTAATGATGAGTTGAATCAGGTGTGTTAGATGAGGGAGACATACAAAACATGGCCTGCATCTCAATGTGCATACTATCTATCCTAAATATGTGACATTAGTAATACTATTTTGGGGCAGATAGGGTGGATAGTATGCACATTGAGATGCAGGGATCCAGTGCTAGGGGGCCTCCAGGACAGGTTTGAAAACCCCTGCTTTAAGTCAACTAGAATGATCCATTCCATGGCATGATAATCTACAGCAGTGGTTCCCAAACCTTTCCTGGAGGACCCCCAGCTCTGCACATTTTGTATGTTTTCCTCATATATCACACCTGATTCAACTCATGTGCTCATTAGTAGAGACAGCAGGACCTGAAATGGGTGTGTTAGAAATAGGGAGACATACAAAATGTGCAGGGCTGGGGGTCCTCCAGGACAGGTTTGGGAACCACTGATCTACAGCAAAGAAAGAAATCTAAATAGAGGCAATGAAAGGATTTTTTAAACAAAGCAGATATGGTGTGCAGATGGCTTGTGTGCTTCCATTTTTCAGTCCAGTATCTGAACGGCTGTAGCTTATACATGAGTACATGTGTAGAGAAACCAAATGTTGTCAGTGAACAATGTATTCAGTGATTCAGAATACCTAGCTGACAGGTTCAGTAGTGTAATTATGTAGAACTTACAGAACACAGTTACCTTTTCTGTTAAATGAATAGTTCAGCAAATTGAATCCTGTCATTATTTATTCTGTTATGACCTTTTTATTCCGTGGAACACAAAAGGTCAAACAGTTGTTTTCTTTTACCATGTAAGTGAAGAAGGACAGCTCCAAAAATGACAAAATGCATCATAAAAGTAGCCCATAAGAGCTGTATGCACAGAGGAAAAAGTTTTAAAAGTTCTTTTTAAAAGTTTCTGTAAGTGTTCTGTTGTCACTGAGTGTACATTCAGAGCTAAATAATTATACAAAAATCTGTTTTAAAAATAAGAATAACATCAGTTATGAGTAATAATCTCCATATGGCAGCACACTGAATCAGAACTCCAGGGACCAGAGGAACTATTTATTTGCCGGCCCATGACCTTTAAGGTAATGCTAACAAGAAAGAATGCAATAATTTTTCCCATGTCCATATTAAAATGTCCATGCAAAAAAACAAAAAAAAACAACAAAAAAAAAAAAAATCACATACGGGACTACAAGGTACTCTGATGAGACAATCTGATAGAGAAACCCAAAGCTCTTTTACACCAACATATGGCAGCACTTACATGATTTTCTAACTCCCTTTTTCCATCTGTATTCACTTCTGTCAAACATTTTACTTATTCCAGCTCAGGCTTTATATCTTTGCAAGCTCACATGTCGCAGACCACATCTAAAATGGCTGCTGGCTGCAAGAGCCAAACTGTCAGTAGTTGATAAAAGACTAGCACACACTTCAAAATGGTGTTTAAAGTTGGAAAGACCGGAGTTTTGGAGTGATAATTACAAATTCGCATGCAGTTCTTTCTTTCTTTATTTGTTATTCTATGTATAAACAATAACCACAGAAAACATACAGACTAAAGGATTTTGAAGATATTTAAAGATACAGTACATAATATTTTTTTTCAGTTTTAAAATACTTTCTCCAGTCAACAATAAAGTTATTTGTAGTTTGACTCCCAAAAAATTAAACGCTGTGGCTCTGTGGCATATTTTGAAACATTGCTCTGTTTGTTATGTAAGCTTCTGTCTCAACTAATGGCTTGAGGCCTAGTCCACATGTACATAGAGTTTTTCCTCCTTTGTTTAAAAAACAATAATTGTGTCCGCACAAGCATGGTTTTAAAAAAAATGTCCATCCACATGAAAATGCAAAAACACGCTTTGAAGCACTGTCAAATGCCATGTTGCCCAATCAGAAGCCTGGAAAAAAGTTTATTACCGGTTCCAGTAGGCTAACAACATTGTTATTTTATTAAGCATTTTATTACTATTATTATTATTATTATTATTATTAATTCCATAAACCAGAACAATACAATGAGACATATTCTTTCAAAGTAAAAACAAACAAACTGTTGTTATAAGCAGTGACCTGCGTAGTATTGCATTCTGACGCCTCTGTTCTGCAATATAATGGGAGAACTGTGCCTGTATCTGTATACATGTTATAAGCCCTGTTAGCACAGTTATCAGCAGCAATATTTTGGCCACGTCCTTCATTGCATGAACTCACCTCATGTAAACAATGGAGATAGCAGCGCATAATCTGACGTCAAGCAAAGGAGATAACAGCACACACTCCGATGTCACTGGCCAAAATCTCCAGTTTCACAGTCTACACGACAACGCAATAACTGGAGTTTCTAAAAAATCTTCTACGTGTGGACGAATGGCCAAACCACACAGAAAAAGCTGCGGTTTTGAAAATACCCATGTTTGTGTGGACATTTAGTTTGAGCTGGAACTTACTGTTTGAAAAAAATTCTGGAAAATTCTTCTAATTCTGGGTTAAGTGAATCATGTGTTTAAATTTATCATGAGTCACTCGTAAGATATCATAAAATGGCTGGATCTGTAATGTTTTTATTTTAGCAACTTGTATCGAATTGTTGCCAACACAACACAACAGAATCACCACAATATGGCGGAATCAAGTCACAACACTATGGAATTAAGCTAAAAGATGACAGAATCCCCACAACACTACAGAATCAAGTCAAAACACAACAGAATCACCACAATATTGCGGAATCAAGCAACAACAGAATAGAATCAAGCCTCAACACAATGCAATCCCCACAACACAATGGAATCAAGCCACAACACAACAGAATCCCTACAACACAACGGAATCACCACAATGGAATTAAGCCACAATGCAACGGAATCAACACAACACAAGCCACAACACAACGGAATTAAGCCACAACACAATGGAATTAAGCTACAACACAACAGAATCACCACAATAGAATTAAGCCACAACATAACAGAATCACCACAATAGAATTAAGCCACAACACAACAGAATCCCTACAACACAACGGAATCACCACAATGGAATTAAGCCACAATGCAACGGAATCAACACAACACAAGCCACAACACAACAGAATCAAGCCACAACACAACGGAATTAAGCCACAACAAAATGGAATTAAGCCACAACACAACAGAATCACCACAACAGATTCAAGCCACAACACAACAGAATCATCACAACACAACGGAATCATCACAACACAACGGAATCAAGTCACAACACAATGGAATCAAGCCACAACAAAATGGAATTAAGCCACAACACAACAGAATCACCACAACAGATTCAAGCCACAACACAACAGAATCATCACAACACAACGGAATCATCACAACACAACGGAATCAAGTCACAACACAACAGAATCAAGTCATAACACAATGGAATCACCACAATGGAATTAAGCCACAATGCAACAGAATCACCACAACACAACGGAATCACCACAATATGGCGGAATCAAGTCACAACACTATGGAATTAAGCCACAAGATGACAGAATCACCACAACACTACAGAATCAAGTCACAACACAACAGAATTAGCACAACACAACAGAATCAAGCCTCAACACAATGGAATCAAGCCACAACACAACAGAATCCCCACAACACAACAGAATCACCACAATGGAATTAAGCCACAATGCAACGGAATCAACACAACACAAGCCACAACACAACAGAATCAAGCCACAACACAATGGAATTAAGCCACAACACAACAGAATCCCCACAACACAACGGAATCCCCACAACACAACAGAATCAAGTCACAACAGAATCAAGTCATAACACAATGGATTTAAGCCACAAAACAACAGAATCATCACAACAGGACAGAATCAAGTAACAACACAATGGAATCACCACAATGGAATTAAGCCACAACACAACAGAATCAAGCCACAACACAACAGAATCACCACAATATGGTGGAATCAAGTCACAACACAACAGAAACAAGTCACAACACAACAGAATTAGCACAACACAACAGAATCAAGCCTCAACACAATGGAATCCCCACAACACAATGGAATCAAGCCACAACACAACAGAATCCCCACAACACAATGGAATCACCAAAATATGGCGGAATCAAGTCACAACACTATGGAATTAAGCCACAAGATGACAAAATCACCACAACACTACAGAATCAAGTCACAAAACAACAGAATCACCACAATATGGCAGAATCAAGCAACAACACAACAGAAACAAGTCACAACACAACAGAATTAGCACAACACAACAGAATCAAGCCTCAACACAACGGAATCACTACAATAGAATTAAGCCACAACACAACAGAATCAAGCCACAACACGACGGATTTAAGCCTTAAAACAACACAACGAAATCACCACAATGGAATCAAGCCAAAACACAATGGAATCAAATCACAACACAACGGAATCACCACAATACAATGAAATCAAGCCACAACACAACTGAATTAAGCCACAACATGACAGAATCAAGATATAACACAACAGAATCACCACACACAAAAAAAAAAAGCCAAAACACAACAGAATCATCACAACACAATGGAATCAAGCCACAACACAACAAAATCAGACAAAACAGAATGTAACAGAAAAGTTACAGTCAAAAGCTGTATGTCCTACGCCTTCCCTATTCAACTTACTTAACGAACGCAGCGCAGTTCCGTTTTTTTCCGTAAGTTGAATAGGGAAGGCGTAGGACATACAGCGTAAGCTTTTTGAAAAATACGGAAAGCTGAAGCCCATGCAAGGCAAACATTTGTGTTTATAAAGCATATACTGTTGTATTTTTTTTTTTAAATGACCGATCTTTTCACTAGATAAGACCCTTATTCCTCGTCTGGTATGATTTAAAGCCCTTTGAAGCTGTGCTGAAACTGTAATTTTGACCTTCAACCGTCTGGAGTCCATTGAAGTCCACTATAAGGAGAATAATCCTGGAATGTTTCCATCAAAAACCTTAATTTCTTTTTGACTGAAGAGAGAAAGACATGAACATCTTGGATGACATGGGGGTGAGTAAATTATCAGGAAAATTTTCTTTCAAAGTGGACTAATCCTTTAACAAATCAGTCTCACTTGATTTTTAGACTGTGCTGCACAGAAGCTATTGAAATGGTTTTGCAGGACCGTTTTATTCTAACTGCTTTGTGGTAGAAGTAGCTAAATATTAGGGCTGGGTACTGACAATTTTCACGATTCGATTCAATTTCTATTTACATGTTTGTGATTCGATTACGATTTCGACTCAATTTGATTCGATATCGATTATTTTTGATGTAGTATATCAGGTTATGCTGGCTAACAGGTTAAAATTAACTTATTTATATACAAACACTTAAATTACACTCAATTTTGTTTGTTTTTTATAATAAATAACGTTTAGAATTACATAATCATCTTACTAATCCATTTCATTTTTTGAAATATAGACATTTAAATCGTGGCTGTCATAACTGATTTATTCAAACACGCATTAAATAGCCTATTGAAGAACATTAAAAATTATAATGAATATGTAACGGTGCATATATTTATCAGAATGCTGCTCTCTATAGTTCATTTTTCTAGCTGACTAATGAGTTTATGGACACTGAATATAGTTTTTTTCTGAGGTAAATGTGACGTTACATTGTTTACAAGCTGAAGTTTTCATCAATTACACGAGCAATTACACGAGACATGATATGGATTTCGGTAAGATGTACTGTATCTTTTAACATACCTTCAGATGTTTAGTCATGTTCATTTCACGCTGTAACTGGTATTAAAGCGGAGGAGAGGATGTTCACATGCGCTCCGTGCTGCCGCTTCTCTTTAACTGAGGCACAGAATGTTCAGACTTTAGCTTTGTGAAATTATGCTACATTAAATTTCTTAACAGCAGACGGGCTGCATGAGAACGGAAATTTAGTGTCTTAGCAGCAGGTGGCACTTATGGAATAGCGGCAATACAACGCTTCTATGGTTACCGCTGTAAACTGTGCGCTAAAAGTAGCCTACTTTAAAGGTGCCCTAGAATGTCCATTTCACAAGATGTAATATAAGTCTAAAGTGTGCCCAGAATGTGTCTGTGAAGTTTCAGCTCAAAATACCCCATAGATTTTTTATTATACCATGTTTTAACTGCCTATTTTGTGGTGTTATTAAAAATGCGCCGATTCAGTACGTGTACACCTTTAAATGCTCATGCTCCCCACCCCCAACCTCGCAAGAGTCACAATTCTATAATACATTGCATAAGTTCACACAGCTAATATGACTCTTAAAATGGATATTTACAAAGTGTTCGTGATGCAGCATATCAGATCACATAAGTTTGGTTATTATTTTTATGGATGTTTACATTTGATTCTGAATGAGTTTGAGGCTATGCTCTGTGGCTAACGGCTAATGCTACACTGTTGGAGAGATTTATAAATAATGAAGATGTGTTTATGAAATATACAGACTGTAAGCGTTTAAAAATGAAAATAATGACATGGCTCTTGTCTCTGTGAATACAGTAAGATACAATGGTAACTTTAACCACATTTAAAAGTATATTATGCTAACGAAACATTTAGAAAGACAATTTACAAATATCACTAAATATATCATGGTATCATGCATCATGAACAATTATTATCTATCCATCTGCCATTTTCACTATTGTCATTGTTTGCATGCTTCACAAAACCTGCAGAACTTCTGATGATTCGACTTTGCAGCTCCACTGGCTTGCTTTGAACATGGGCTGGTATATGCAAATGTTGGGGGCGTACATATTAATGATCCCGACTGTTGCGTCACAGTCGGTATTGAGATTCGTCTGTTTTTCTGTGGTGTTTTTCATGCTTGAGATTTACATATGAAGGAGGAAACAATGGTGTTTGAGCCTCATGATATGTAATTTCCATGTACAGAACTCTTATTATTCAACTATGCCAAGTTTAATTCAATTTTCAATTCTAGGGCACCTTTAAAATGCATTGTGCGAAAGTAAGATCAAAAGAAAACAATCAAAAAACTTTTCTGAACCCAGTCAGCTCTCCTCAAATATATATTCACGAAAACCCCCACCCCCAAATATATCGCGATTCATTTAGCATCTCAACCGACTTGAATCGTCACATCCTAAACTTTCTATTTGTTTTCAGGTGTAAAGAAAAAAAATGTCATGAATGGAGAGGGAGCTCCTTTAACTTAAAAGTTCAAAGAGAGAGCTTCTAAGTGTGGAGGTCTGAGTTCGGTGGGGGAATGTCAAGAGTGTCTGGTGTCACACAGCATGATCCGAGGAAAAGAGTGGAGTCCTGTGGTTTGTAAACAAATAGCCTGAATGTCTCGCACAGTCAGTCTCACATCCCCACAGCTTTTGCTCCTTTGAGATTGTGCACTTTATTTTTCCACCAAGTGAAAACCTCCCACTGAAACAAGCCTGATGCATGAAACAGTAACTGGTTGTAACATAATTACTGGTTTAGAAGTTCACAGGGTTCTTATCGTCTTCTGTACCACAACCTCTAAATGCGTTATTAATCATCGGTGTGTCTGACCAGCTGACACTGTCTGAAGATTTTAGGAATGCTAGGACACTAGGACACTGACAATTTTTAAGATTTAAAGAGTACACTGTAAAAAACACGTGAAATCTACAGTAATTACTGTATATGAGTACAGCACAGCTACCTCATCTAGCTCATCAAACAGTGAAACAATCAAAATGACTCAAACAGGTTTGGATGGTGGGAATAATAATAATAATGTCAAATATGCGGGACTTGGATGAGGATAATGCAAGTAATGCATTAGTAGATAAATGATTATATGAACACCCTGGCCATGTTTTATCTTCAAATGAAAGATAAAATGCTGCTGCTAGCCAGTGTGATTCAGAAACTAATTGGAGAGTTCCAGGAGGTGCACAGTTACAGCACAGCCCATCATTTGTCTAAACTGCACCAAGACTTAAAGTTAAATGTCTGTGAAAATTATATCAGGGATCTCATTAATAATCTCTCAGAAAATGACCTCCTGAAAAGGTGCAATGTGGGAGTATTTAGAACTGATCAGACACATTAAAAAAAAAAAAAAAAAAAAAAAAAAAATTTCTTCAAGAGTAAATTCAATTACGTTGAGCCAGCCCTGATTTACCTGGGTATTAGTGCTAATGGGAAAGAGAGATTTTTCCAGTATGTGTCCATTACAGGTACAGTGAAGGCATTCCTCAGTCAGACCTCAGTTCAAGAGCAAAACTGGGCAGCAACCCCTGATGTGCTGGAAGACCTGAGAGATGAAGTCATCAAAAACAGTAAATTGTTACAGGAATCACTATCTTCACTGTCCATAGTCTTGTATCAAGATTGATTTGAGGTTGTGAGGAGTACTGTGTTCGCTATAACTGAGGACAATCTACGGTCACACTGCATTAGAGGTTTTACTTAAAAATTGATTATGATGATGAATATGAATATGAATATATATATAAATATATAAATTGTCACTATTAACATATTAACAATAGTTTTTGTTCTGTGCTTATATTTGTAAGCAGATTCCAGAAGTCCCCAATCAGCCACCTCTTCACCTGACTCAGAAACTGTTGCTTCGTCCAGCACTCTGTCTTACCCCAGTCAAATAACCATTTTGTGTGAGAACAGCAGTTGATTGGACAGATTCCAGTTGCCATGGGACAAATGAGGCCCACTCTCAAGGCCCACTCTCAAATGAGACCAGAGCCAGAAGATCGCCGACACATGGTGAAAGTCAGTCAATTCCATGAGAGAACACTCCTTGAACCCTTTACTTAAAGACTGCACAGCAGTAGCAAAACACATAACCCAGAATTATCCTGGGAGCTTTTTAGACAAAACTAAGCAGGAAATTATTGGATGTGGATACTTCAGTTTACTGAATCAGCTAAAGACCAGAATAGAGGCAATAAACTCTCCTGTCTGAGGAAGCCCAGATGCTCTCGGACAAGTGATGATGACCAGCCATCAGCTGCCAAATGTGCTAGAATTGATAGTTATGATAGTTAGCAACCCCAAGAGTACCCAGAGGGGGAATCATCAGCGTCACTTGAAGAAAAGAGAAAAGAGATGGTGGATATATTCAGTCAAGAGGTGCTAAGGGCAACTGAGAAAGGGAGGTTTAAGGAGCTAATAACAATCATGTATACAAAACCGCGAGAGGACATAAATACAGACCCACACTTAGAATTATTGACATAAGTAAAAGGTGGCCATTTCTCCTGACTTTTAAGTTCTTACTGTCCTCACCACCCTCACTGGTACTGACCTGTACTCTAGTCTGAATAAAGACTTGGATAAAAAGGTGAAGAGGCTCTGGGAGTTCTTCAGAGATCAGCTAATGAAGTGGAGCAGATTACCCTTAAACTTTAAGGAGTGGTTTCCTAGACAGGGATTAAATTAAGTCAAAAGTAGGCTAATTCTATAATCCAAACCATCCAACCAAACAATGGGCAAAGGTAAAAGAAAATGTACAAAGAATTTCAGTGATTTTGAGAAAAAAAAAAAAAAATCTCTTGAAGCAAATTGTGTCAAACAACCCAATTATTGAGAAAAAAAAGAATGACTCATCAACTGAAAACAAGAAAAAGAATGCCTGGAGTAAAATTTGCAATAATTCATCTCAAATAAAAAAATAAGCGAAAGGACAGTCCAACAACTTCAGGTAAAATATAGTATTTATGTAAAATACAGTATTTATCTATTCAGGTAAAATACAGTGTTTATGATCCCTGATGATGACCATTTGGACAGTTCAGATGGGGCACCAGTCCAGTCCTCATTTGGTAGGCAACATTTCGACAACATGTGCCATCCTCACACCTCAGGGAATTTGTAATTCTCTCCATTATCTCTACTCCCATAATAAAAATATGTAATAAACAACTTAAATATTGTTCTTTAACACATCAATACAATGTTTTCCAGTTGATCACCAGAGCTTGGGTGGCCTCAGACAGGATGCATGGTGTGCAAAATCATGCTGTGCAAAATCATGTCATCTGATAAGACAGAGGAGAGTTTCTACCCACATTTCAAAAACAGTAAGCTTGCCAGTATGGGAGTTTTTTGGATTTAGAAAAACTACTCATTAGACACCCTACCCGATCAACAGTGAGCCACAATACCAACAACCTGTTCACCCACATCACCTATCATCCTGCAGATTTCACCACTATACAGAGAGTAAGTTGCAATTGTTTTGCTAGTCCTGAAATGGAAAATGTAACATTAAATGGTCAACTGCTGAGGCCTTTCTGTGTTTTGTTATATTTACATCCCTTGAGGCTTTTAATTCAAAAAAATTTACTTCATATCTTTAGATAGGAATATATATATATATATATATATATATATATATATATATATATATATATATATATATATATATATATATATATATATATATATATATATATTCCTATCTAAAGATATTTGAAGTAAACATCCATAAGTTTTATTCAAATGAGTAAATTTTTTAGATTAAAAGCCTCAAGGGATGTAACTATAACAGAACACAGAAAGGCCTCAGCAGTTGACCATTTAATGTTACATTTTATATATAATTTATATATATATGTGAGCATTATGGAGTGCTAAACTCTCACATGTAATTTGTGAGGGTGCCCTCGCACATAAAGTCCACAGACCCATAAAGGTATTCAACTTTTGACGTTCCAGGAAATCCCTAATATGGACAAAGACATCCAGCTATTGCTTTAGCTAAATAAAATGCAGATAGACATTCTGACTGATTAAACATGAAGAGAGTTAACACACCATTGTGACAGTATGGTTTATCTGTCACGCTATGTTCGTAAGGACATTGTATATTTATAATGCAATGCTAATCAACGTAACCTTTATCGCTGTATAAAAACACGAAATATACAATAATATAATTCTTGCCTCATTCTGTGATAAGAAGCCACTTCACAGAAGGAAGTTATTTCAATCACTCGACTGACACTATAATCTGATTTTGGAGTAAAATATGCTGTTACTTAGTTTAAAATAATGTCAAGTATTTCAGGTCATGTCAGGTCCTGTTTTTGGTATTAGTTTGTGATTTTTCATGCTTTCTTTATATCCTACAGTGCTCAGTTCCTTAATTTTTTTGTGCCTTGCATTACAGTACCTCACTCAGCTGGGCTATAAAAAGTTTGAGTGATGTTGCCTTGGCATGCAAACATTTCACCCTGAGGGAAATGCTGTACTAATGTGTACAATATTTCTTGTTGCTTTACACATTTGTGTTTCAACTGTTTCAACATGGCCTCTGTAGCATCAAACACATTGTGTTGAGAGTGTTACTTGAAAAATGCTTTCCGCTACAGATTACAGAATGCATGCTGTAAAATGTCATTTATAATGTTATCCATGAGGTAAGAAAAGAGCATATAGCTTAGCATAAAACCATACAATGCCATAATTGTGTATATTGGATTCATATCTCATCTGTCAAAGCATTTCTTTCTCTTGTCTTTTAAGCTTAATAAATGTTAATCTTCTTCCAAGAAGTTCTCAAGGAGAAATCCTTCATGACATCCTATCTGTATTTTTGTTTTGTTTTTGGTTACACTAAAGTGTAAAAGTCCAGTTTAGACATTCTACTAACTATAAGTAACTCTGCAACAACATGCCAGTCTAGAATATTACTGTTGGTAGACTGGTTAGGGTTAGTAGAATAAGTTGACATATAGTAGTAAAAGTACTTAAAGTCAGTAGAATGTCTGTTGGGGTGCATCAAGATACAGTGTTAGCAGATATTAAGCAGTCTACTAGAGTTAGTTGACATGCAGTTGCAGTTGATGTGTTGAAGTTACTTATAGTTAGTATAATCGGTAACACTTTATTTTACAGTGTCATTGTTACATACGTTACATGCAGTTACTACTATAGATTATGCATAATTACATGCAATTAACCCTAAATTAAACCAAACTCTAATCCTAACCCTACAGTATGTACATGTACTTAATATTACTCAGTACTTAAATGTATAATTACAGTGTAACAAAGACACATTACAATAAAGTGTTACTGCCCTCTCTAAAGTGTATACAAAAAGACTGGTTCTTAAATTTGAAGTAATGATGAAAGCCATAATGACACAGCACACAGTAACTAATCTTTTATAGCACAGTTAGTTGAATTAATGAGCTTACACCCATAGACTGTAAAAAAAGATGGACAAAGCGACGCCACTTCCTTCCATTGTAATGAACTCAATGTAAAACGTACGACAATGGGCGTTGACATGTTACACAAAAACATAAGTTTGGAGCCTGGGCATGCGCAGAAGGAATCGTCAGAGGAGGCGGCCAGACGACTGCGTCTTCTTTGATATATTTTAAATTATACACTATTTAAAATTCTAACTAATAGGCTATTCTGTTTCAAGAGCAATAATATTTTTGAAACAGCAAATTCAGTAGATAAACTAAATATAATATGCCACTAGAAACAACTCTAAAATGTCATAAACGGTCCTGCCATTTTAAATAAAGTTGAACTAACGTTACAGGAGATCGATTGCTGTAGACAGTGCTCTATAATTAATTAGAGTAGGCTATCATTAGTTTTGTTCTGCTAATTATTATTTTATACCCATGAAAATAATTAGCAACTGCCAGATAACAATCACCTGTTTTTTCCCATCATGGCTAACGTTAGGCATGTTCTCTTAACTAAATAACATTTATTAATTAGCTTATAAAGCCCACATTTAATGTTACCGTAAAACGTTCAGTGATCCGTTAGATCCTGTAGGTCGGTTAGTACAGTTTACTGATGAACAACTCATTTTGTCGGTGTGGAATAACATCGAAATATTAATCGAAAATTAATAGATAGTTATATATCTTCAAGCTCTGACAGCCCTCAGAGAAGCTGTCAATCATGACGACACGCCTAAAATCTAAAATCAAACTTATCACAAAAACGAACAATTGAATATATATTAGCATGATAACAACTACCTTAAATGACTAATCTTCTGATCTTTCTGAAAATTTTATTTGAAGCGTAATTTATTTTTTTGTATTGACTCATGTCCCGTTCGTTTGAATGGAGAGGGCGGTGTTTATGACCTTAACTGCATCCAGCCACCAGGGGGCGAACAAAGAGCCCGCAGCTTCACTTTTCAGGACGTATGAGACACACCCGGTTACACCACATAATAATTTTTATGTATTTAATCTTTACTGAGCTCTGTGAAATTCTTGCTTTCAGTTGTAGCTGAGAGACACTCATTCAGTCACAACTAAACTTGCCAAGACATAAACCAGACTGTTTACAGCACTGAGTTATAATGACTCATTAGAAAGTCTAAGAATGTGCTGTAAGATTCTAAATAATCAAACAGCTTTCCATTCTAATCATGAATGATTCTCTTTAGCACAAATGATGCATCATACAGGTGTTTTCCATTGAGTATTACAATAGTGTAATACTTGATTTAATGTTTCTCTGCATGAGTTGGTGTTCAGGAATACATTTTAGGTGCATTTATACCAAGAAATGTCATGACATTCGAATACTCTGGTTCTTGGAAGATACAGTCTTATTTAGGTTACTTGCAAGAAAGTGTATATATTGTGACTGTAGTTTGACATGTACACAGGTAGTAGAAGTAGTATTTTTAGGGTTAGGTATACCTAATTAAGTATTATAATTATAACTATGCAAAATGCACTATATCTTAGGTCCTGTAACTAATCACTTCTCCTTTGGCACTACAGTGTTACACTTTTTCCATGTAGTGTCTCATGTGCATGTATAATAGTTCCATATAGAATAGTACAGTAAGTATGTTCAGTAAGATTGTTTTAAAAAGAAATTAATATTCAACAAGGATGCATCAAAAGTGACAGAAAAGACACTTATATTGTTGACTTCTATTTCAGTTAAATGTTTAAATGACTGGAGTAATGACTGAAGTCAAATTCAGCTTTGATCAAAGGAATAAATTACATTTTTAAAATACATTCCAAAAGAAAACAGTTATTTAAAATTGGGATATTACATAATATTTCCCAAAATTTGTTTTTCTGTATTTTTGATCAAATAAATACCACACTGGTGAGCAGAAAAAAAAAAAAAAACATTTTAAAAATCGACCCTAAACTCTTCAAAGGTAGATTATTTATAGTATGTATATGATACTGAATGCATTAAATGTTAAACATTATTTGATACTGTAGATACCATGCATAAATCATATAGGCCTAGGTTGTGAAAAATAGATGCTGGTGTTCTCCATTATGCTTCTCTTATTAAATCACTAAGGCACTGATTCCCCAGGGAGTCTCAGAAAGCAGAGTTTAGGATCTATGTGAGACTCTTCATTTATCTAAACAAAAACCAAGAATCCAAGGCCACTAAAATGAAACCAAGAACTGTGACCAACCACAAATACAGCATTAAAGAGCACAAGACCTCACTAAGACTATGGCAAACAAAAGTGCATATACAAGAACAAACAGGGAAACAACAGTGATTAAAAAACACCTGGAATCAATATCCAGCGACAGGAAAAGGAAAGATGAAACAAGAACTTCAAAGTAAAAACCATGTACAAAATTACAAAATAAGAGACAGACAAGACCAAAACTGAAAACATGGAAGAAGGATCAAGATAAATGTTACAGTTGGTATTGCTGGATATATTGTCGACAGTGCCGAGATGGAGAAGAGGGTCACAGAGGGAGAAGAAAAAGGTATTGAGAGGCAACCCGTTGCATAATGGGTGGCAAAAAGCAGCTTTGCTGTATTTTTGTGAAGTGCTTGGCTGGTTTCACATTTGTGGGTTGGCTTCAAGGCTATATGGAAGAGCGCAAAAGTGTTTTAGTGAATCAGTTGTGTCAGCAGATATATTATATAGGAAAAGGCCTAAGAAGAAGTGAGGTAAGAAGTGAGGGGTGAAAGGAGAATGTGGGAAGAAATGGAAATCTCTTCTGAATGTAACTGTCGATGAGTGGGAGGAACAGGAACAAAAAAGTGAATGGAAATGTGGAGAGGTTTAACAGAGATTGCTGTGGAAGGGGGTCGGGGGCAGTTTCCTGTAAACATGAAGCTGAATTCATTTCACACCAGTGAGTAACTGGGGATTGTGAGACAGGAGATGTTGATGTAGCCTAAACATGTTCAAGTCTCAGGTCTGGATGCTGAAGTTTCCAAGAAGAAAGAGTGAGTCGCTGTCTTTTGGGAAGAAACAAAAGAGAGCGTCTAGTTGATTACGGTATGTGCCCGTAGGAGGCGGCCGATAACCACAAGACATAAACTGCTATGGTGGAAACTTCCTCCTACAGCTTTTAATTTACAATCACAAAATTGGCGTAGACCGCTAGCTTTTTTGTGTTTGTGCCATCCATTCATCCATCCATCCATCCATCTATCTATCTATCTTGAAGGCTTTTTAAGGATTTTTCAAGCCAACATCATAGTTTGTGTTGAAGAACTTTCCTTTTCTAGTTTTATAATAAAGCATCTATTTCTGGCAGGAAACTAATTTGATTTGTCATTGCTACGAGATGAATCAGTCTAAGAAAGCACATTCATATATGGTCATTCTTCCCATGAGAAAGTGAGGAGATAGTCTCCACTGGGAACTGACAGCAAACACAGAATCCAAGGAAATCCTATGCCATCCACGTGACATTATGTCATACTCATAATGATGAAAGCAGCTGTGTCTCCGTCTGACAATGCAATGCTGAAGATAACTATTAAAAATGTTGTCACTTCTTGGCTATTTGAACTTTTCCTAAATGTTTTTTTTCTAAAACAGGAGCTGTAAACATAAGAATGTCATGGTGTGAATGATTCATGCTATAATGATTAAAACATTACTAAAACAACGTTCACTCTATCATCAGAACGTCAAATGGTATATTTGTACACAATGAAAAATGAAAATTGATCTTGGAAATAAATGCCTACCAACCATAAAATTCGGGAATTGGGGAACGTTTGATATCACGTCACTATTACGTAATTTAAGCACATCTGGAGTTTTAAGGAAAGTTAACTCCCTGAGGTCTGAAAACGCGTCGGCGCGTTTTGTAGGATTTTTTTCACATTGCAGCAAAACAGACTTAAAATACTCCGTCATTTCTTGTCATAGAGACATAAGTAGTATATCAATTGAAACTATAGATGTCTTCTTTTATTTGTGTACACTCAGAGTAAAAACACAATGTTGTGCTTTTTGTAAAATAAAGAAAACTAACATGAGTGATCTCTCCTCTCCCTCTGAACGAAGTCCAATCTGATAGTTCTCAGAAAATGAACTGTAACTTATGAATACTAATGACAAAAAAAAGACATGTCTAAAGAAACGTTGAAATGTCATGTTTTAAATCGTGCAAGTCAAATCGAAAACAAACATTCTGTGTTTATGTAATCTGTATGAAAAGAGAGCTATGTCAGAAGTCTGTGATTCAGCTCATTATCTGCTAATGCGGCCACGCCCACGGAGCCAGCGCTATTCAGAGGCTAATTCAGTGGCAATACATGCATACATCGTCTCAATCGTGTATTTATTGTCTTGAAAAGTGTTTATTTGGATGGTAAAGCCATGGTTGGCGATCTCTAGAAGACATGCCGTTAGTTCTTAGTTCCTTTTCTTCTTTATATGAATTTGTGACCTAAAGGTGTACAGAGCGCCCTCCGGCTGCAAGTATGAATTAAAAACACCATTCCTGAAATGTCCTCTTCTTCATTAGAATAATTTGTGGCCTAAAGGTGTACAGAGCGCCCTCCGGCTGCAAGCATGAATTAAAAACACAGTATCCAGCACGCATAGTGATGACAATAAATATTACTCCTAAGTATAGAAAATTTACATAAATATATAAGAATCCATCAATATTTCTCCAAATGTGCATGCTTTTAAGCTAAAAGCCTATATGAAAGGCCATAGAGGTAACATAATTGTTCAGACACTTTGCATCACAGAAATACATTATATTTTAAAGAATATAATAGAATACCATTATTTTAAATTGTAATAATATTTCACAGTATTGCTGTTTATGATGAGCTGAGACATGATTACAGAGGGTTTTTTTCACAGCCTACCTGACTGAAAGGCCTCATTAATATGCAAGTCATTTCAGGTCATTATTAAGTGATTTCTTTGTCTTCTCAGGTGTAAATGGCCCATTATTCATGATGATTCACGCCTCCTCACATACTGTGTTTCTTGACAAAAAGTGTCTTACAAAATTTAAATCTCTCTATTATTTTATATGAAGGAGTAGGCAGCATAATTTTTTACATAATTCTTAAGCAAAAACTCTAGTCTAGAACCCCCAATAACCAGAAGTCTTATGAACACAGATTTAATATACTTTTTTTGGCCTTATTTCAGTGACTTAAGTTTTTTGTTTTTTCAATAACCACGCATAAACATTATTCCTTCAAAAACACAAACATGTACATACACGTTCCTCACATATTATCATAGCATAGTTTGTGCTGAATACAGTGTAATGACACTTTTGTCATTAATATGTTTATGAACAACTGAAAAAAGCACAAATGTCAGAGCATGTCAAAACTTGTGAAAGGGCCTATTATCTAGTTTCATGACAGACCTTTGTATTTCAAAATATCCCAAAAAAGGGAAAACAAAATATTCATAATAGATTAGACATACCAAAATTCTTGCTTATAGACATTATATGGATGGCTATGTTGGTGCATCATATATTGTGACACTACTATTCATCTTTATTTTTCACATTTTAAACAATCATTTGAAGTCATTGAAAAAATAAAAGAATTAAAGGTGCAATATGTAATATTTTTGCAGTAAAATATCCAAAAACCACTAGGCCAGTGTTATATATTTTGCTCACTTGAGTACTTATATCAAATGTATCCAACTATTTGTAAATCGTGAGAAAATTGCAATTTTAACCAAGGCTCCGGGACGTGTGACGAGTCGCCTGTCAATTGCGTCAGACTCATCGGTCTGCCTCGGTTTTAATTTGTAGAAACCATGGAAATACCAAAGACGCTTTAATATATTACATGTTTTAATAGACAAGGGAACAACTGTTTTGATATATTTATAGACAGAAAACGAATTGTTGTTTTATAGCTCAACACGTTTAGTCTTACTGTTTAAATCTAATTTTCTTGAATTACCATACAGTACCATGCTTTACCATGCCTCAGAGAAAAACACTATTTTGTCAAATAGCTAACATAGCATAATCAGTTGCAGCTTTATTTTTAGTAACAGTAATACAGAATTTTCTCCATCATACAATATGTTTTAAAATTAATTGCATGCTATTTATCAACACAAGATATTCAATATTTAATATGATATATTTTAAAATTGATCGATCTTACTGCAGTGTCTCAAACAAGTGTCTCACAGCAGCCACTGAGCGAACGCACAGAGTAACGTTATAACATCATTTTCAACACTCTCAAATGTATCTAATATAATAAACAGAGCTGCGTTACCTCATACTCATGACCAGAAAAGCGGAAGCAGCGCCAGCGACTGTGTCATAATAAAAGTTCTACTGCTCACGCCGTGTGTTGCGCAATCGCTCCAGCGGCCTCATTCAGCTCCCACAACTATCGGCCCTGCTCTGCTTCATACTACAGTAACTTTAATAATCGCATCCATGAACATGATTTGTTCCCGAGTCCTATCCCTATCCTTTTGCACCATCCGTTGAGGTGGAGACCACAAACATGGCGTCATCAAGCTACGCCTTTATTTTGAATAGGCCTCTAGCGACCTCTAGCGGACAGAATTCTTACATACTGCACCTTTAAAAAAATTCAGTAGTAAATTTTTATTTTTTAAAGTTATATTTATGGGCTTTTTTGCCTTTGTTCGGAGAGGACAGTAGAGAGCAGACAGGAAAGCATTGGGCGGAGAGAGGGGGGCAGGATCGGCAAAGGACCTCATTTGCGTGAACGCATTTGCGCCATATGTCGGTGCACTAACCACTAGGTTATCGGCACAGACAGTAAACAATTATTTTAAGGCCTTGGTAATCTCACAGCTGTCAACTGTGATTGGACACAGAAAAAATGGGCTACTTTCCAGGTGGGTTTTTGAAAAGGCTTCAGAAAGGTCATCCTCACTAAACTCACTGATTTAAAGACCCTTGAAATCGGTCAACGCTCAGTGAGTAGTGCAGCCAACACAGGGAGGCAATGCAACTCTCTGGGCGCTGCACTAAATTGGTTCAGCTGTAAACTTGGCTTAGTGGAACCAAACAACATGATCAGAGGCCAAGATAGCTTATGGTCAGATGGAGGAATCACAGCTGAATCAATTATACTGTGTGAAAGAATCAAAGCATTGGTGTTTGGGGTCACAGCCTGCTAGCTTACTGTGTGCTGCAAGCCATTTTAGCAGACTTAAAGCTTTCTGATTTAAATGTGTGAATGAAACCTCAAGGAATCTCTAATAAATCTCATTACCTGACTTATCAAAGTCTTATTTAAACAGTTCATAGTGACCATGCCTCCAAAAGCTCAAAAAAACAAACAAAAAAAAAACCCCGGCATAAACATGTCATTAAAGTAATCCAGTGACTCGATGACTTATTTACTGAAAATTGCAGCTCATTGGTGCTCAGTTGTGCAGTCAGGTTGTTTTGAGCCAATCAAGTGAGCCAAAAATTCCACGCAACATAATATTTCCTTAGCCGCTGACACCAGAAGTAAAGGCAGAGATCAATTTGTGTCATCTACTACACTACATACTGTAGTTTATGTCAGTGCTCACATGATTCATAAGGCTAAAATGAAAGAGACAACTACTTTGGGCACAATTTTAAAGGATGTTCTTTCAGTGCATTCATTATGTTCAAGTCATCCCATCAAAAGATCCATCATTCCTTTTGGGAGAACATTGTGCAAACTGCCATGGAACATAAACGATACCATAAAACCATACCAATATGATGATAAGCTGATTACATATATTGTTAAAATGAAATAAATTCTTTGACTTATGCCAAAGGAATAAAACACATTTCTCTAAGACTGGGATTCAATAAATTGTACAACTTATTGGGAACAGCTATGTAAGAGTGCTCCAAAAACTGAGCTCATGTAGTATGCAAGTTATAGAAGGCCAAAATTGTCAAGAGGAAAGTTTTTTGGTGACCTCCTAATGTCAAGCAGCATGGTTCATAACTGGATGTGAAACTGAGAAACTTGACAAGAAAGGGGAGAAGGGGAAAAGTGTTTCTTGAGAGTTGTTTGACTGCTTTCCATGGCCTAGTTATCGACTTGCCATTGCTCAATTATCTCACAGCTCCATCAATGTTCAAAGCCTGACCAAACTGGGAGGAGGCCACAAAATGACCAGCACACACCAAAGTCATTTAGCAGAACAACACTGTAACATTTTCCATTTGTCATACAAATGATGGAAGCTGTTATGGGTGATGTTGTTATAATGCAGACTTGTCAGTGCACAAACATATTATCAAAGCTGGAGTGTGATAGCCTAAGGCTGGTTCGTACAACTACAACAGGCAACCAGTAGCCTATATGATTTTTAATATCAGTCAGCGGAATATAAGCACCAGAACTGATATACAGTGGCAAAATGTATTCAGACACTTAAAACACATTTATATACCTGATATAACAAAACTTTAAATCACAAACTGCATTCTGGTGACTGATAACATCTAGCCTGACGTGGTCATACTCAGTTCTAGTCAGAATATGAGTCTGATACTGCTCCATTGGGCTTTGATTATGGGGGCGTATTTCAACCGATCCAGGAAAGACCTCATTTGGATAGACCTACAACCAATCAGAGCTACAGAGTAAGTGACGTGTGTTGAGCGACGCATAGTTGTCAACAGAACTCTTCTTAGCGACCATCGGGGCCAGCTGATAAATCAAACTTTTGCCGAATCCCGTAGGAAGGACGGCAAAGACATCTTTCCCATCGACAAATGCCTTGATCGCGGTCCTCTGTTCCTCTTTTAAAATTAATGCGCTGTCGATATCTTCTATAACGGACGTGATGGCAGAATCTACACATCTCTGTTCTTCAACAGCCATCATTGTGGTAAACTAATTGACCTTTTGCAAAGACTCATCCCCCTTAGTTACTGTTGCTTTGTCCGACAAGCCGTGGCGCTGTCACGCCACACAGAGTGGAAAATACATCGCGGAGCAAAGAGGAAACTGACAACACATCGACAGACGAGACAGAGCAGGCTACTTATGATATTAAACAAAGTCCCAGCTTTCAAACTGTGTAGTTATTAAAAAAATTCAAACTATAAAAAACGTTTTGTGGCTCTTTAATGTGTTGTGACCATGATCGTGAGATTGCTGTAGCGCCTCAGCTCAAGAGGTTTGTGAACCGATCATCTCTTCCTACTAGTCCATTTATAGCATCAAATAAACATGAATGAACATGAGAATGAATGTTGTTTCAAACGCGGAAAGACGTCAATATGCACAATTTTTCAAGTTCAACTCAACCGATGTTAATCTTCTAACTCCTGACTGCTTTGTTGGACAAAATGGCGGATGCGGCGTTCTGATTGGTTAGATCGCTTGTCAATCAAACTCCCCAAGCGCTCTTTGATGACGTGGGTGGTTACGTAACCGCAGATAGCCTGTCCATCATCGATTAAAGCCCGCCCTGGCAATTTGATTGGCTCGGCCTTCTGGGAGCCGAGTATAATTACTCCACAATGGATCGAGTCCAGACCGAACTTACCGTCCAAAAAATGTTGTGGGCGGGGTTCGGGCTGGCACCCAGGCTAGATAACATCTCTTCAGAATGACAAATGATGATAGTTCTGGCTAATGACATTTTACACTCCAATGGATTTTATTAGTAGCTTAAAAGTTATTTCAGATTCATGGGAGTGCAATTTGACTTGAACTCTCTAAGACAGACAAATAGATGAGAAGATATTAAATAGCAAGGGGTAGGGGTGTGACAATACATCATTATCGAGATATTGCGATATAAAGATGCGACGAAATGTATAGTTTATGTAAACTATGTGGCTCGCGATAAAAATTTATTTTTATCCAAGACTCAGCTTACTGTATTTACCCAAAAATGTAAATTCTGTCATGGTGTACTGACCCTCATATCCTTTCAAACCTAAATTTTCATTCATCTTCTAAGCACAAATGAAGATATATTTATGAAACCATTTAAAGGATTAGTTCACTTTTAAATGAAAATGACCCCAAGCTTTACTCACCCTCAAGCCATCCCAGGTGTATTTGACTTTCTTCTTTCTGATGAACACAATCCTAGAAATATCAATAAATATCCTGACGCACCCGAGCTTTATAATGGCACTATGTGTTACCAAACGAGTCTACAAATGCTTGTGTTCAAATGCTTGTGTGACACACGAAAACAACATGAGGTGAGTAAATGGAGAATTACATTTTTTTTTAATGAAATAACCATTTACAGTTTGAGAATAGTCATTATGACACACTTTCGTGCAATTAGAAATGCCATTGATCATTTAAAGCAGCACTCCTCGAAGTGAAAGCATAATTTAACTGACTATATCGTGTTTTTAGTTTTGGTATAAGTGTATAATCTGCACGGGTGGCTAGCCTGTAAAAGCGATTCAAGGAATGCCTGCATTGAAAGCGCGAGTGTAGGCCTACTGAGTTATATAAAAAAAAAAAAAGTTTACCGAGTTGCATTAACAGTACTGCATTAAACAAGCCTACTATATTTAATGTTGAATATAACGTATAATAATGCAATGGTGCCCCTTCTCTAATGACATCAGTTTGACCGCTTGGGTTGAAATCGCGTAAACCACTCCCCTCCGACCGTTAGTCTGCTAAAAGAGAGACGGAGAGGAGGAGCGCAAAAGTAAAACTCTGCCCTCTATTCAATATTCTGTTTCACTTGGAAATACGTCACAACACTGGAGAAAAGTCGTTTGCAACTTCCGGTTCACGCGGTCATTAAAGACGCCGCTGTCAGCGCTTTTGAGTTCCTATTCCTGATGTGAATGCAACCAGGAACATGGACCGGGAAGAAAAGAGTTCCCGGGGAACTTTCCTAGTGGCTAGTTCCTATAACTGAGTTTCTAGAACTATTCGGTGTGAAAGCCCCTAATGTCTGATTTTAACAGTAAAAAAAAGGCTTACATTATTGATAGGCTATGCATAGTATAATCTGTATTTTCATGTTGAGAATCATGAATATTTTTATTCTGCATGGTCTCACCATTATTTTACTACTTTACTCCAGGTTTCAGCCTTCCTAATTAATTTAATGAATTTCATGTTAAAATAAATTTTTATTGTTCAGTGACACACCTAGTCAATTGTTAATTTACATACAGAAGGTTTAATAAAATATTGAAATACTGTAAATTCTTTATTAAGTTGTATGTACAACAAAGTTACTGAAAAATGTTAATGTTTTAGAAATAAATCTGTTATTTGAATTTCAGTTTCATTTTTTAATGTTGTTCAAAATATCGTAATACACATCGTATCGTGAGCTGAGTGTATATTGTATAGCAGGGGTGTCCAAACTCGGTCCTGGAGGGCCACTGTCCTGCAGAGTTTAGCTCCAACTTGCCTCAACACAACTGCCTGCAAGCTTCTATGCCCAGTAAGACCTTGATTAGCTGGTTCAGGTGTATTTAATTGGGTTTGGAGCTAAACTCTGCAGGACAGTGGACCTTCAGGTGCAGGATTGGACACCCCTGGCCTATAGTAAGGGTTATTTTTGCTTTAAAAATGTAATTGAGTAAAAGTATTCAGTAGTGCTTGAGTGATGCACAAAACCAATTTAGACATATAAAACACCAAGTTAAATGTCATTGTAAAAATAATTAAAAAGCAAAATTAAAGTGTGAAGGTATCTGAATGAATGTATTTGTTAGTGCTCCATCCATTATTAGCTGGAATGTGCAGAATCTTTATTGGACCCCTAAAAGGCCTTTTAAAACTATACAAATAGAGACTTTAACAGTGATGGTAGTGGTCTTGTAAAATTACACAATGAATCTTGTTGAGACAGACCAATTAAAGTCCTAATTACCACATTTATGGTACAAGGGAAAATGTCTGGGATTGTAATGTTAACATTATTGAACAATGTGTTCAGGAATAATTGTTACCTAAACAGTGTGTCATCTTTCATGGGAAGTAAAAAGATTTAAAAAAAATAATAATAATTTGAGTGAAGTACATTTTCCATGCTTGCCCTTGACCAGTGAGCTACAAGTTTCTCAAATAAATGTTGCAGGCTTCCCAAAAGAGACATAATGTCTCAAACAAACCAAGCGGTGGTCCTGCTACTTCAACGCTCAGAATCGTTCTTGCCTTATAAGGGTGATACCCATCCGTTAGAAGAATGCCTGAGCTGATTTATTTGGAAATCAGCTTTCTCATTATGTACAGATATTCCAATTACACAGTGATGCAGCAGAGTGGGGGAAATATACATCTACTGGGTACAGGTGGTGGGGCTGATTCTTACACAGGGATCATGTACAGTCATTTTTTCATTATAGCAGAATAATCAGGTCTAAGCCTTATTTCTTACAAAATAAATAAATAGATATAACATTGATTTTAGTTTGAAATCACTTTTAGATATAATATTTTGGTATGAGAGACATGAAACTAGCACACCTGGCTGGGACAACCATCAACCATAAAGGTTAGCTGCCAATATACAAAAACAAATTGGGTAATACTTTATTTCGATAGCCCAGTTTAGGCATTCTACTAACTACAATTCACTTTTTAACATCAACTAGTATTCATCTGAGTGTTAGTAGACTGTCTGCTTGATATCTGCTAACACATTCTACTGACTAAGTAACTTTGCAAGTATGTCAACTTATTCTCCTAACCCGAATAACACCAGTCTGCTAACAGTCTACTAACACTCTAATGAGAGGTAGTTGACATGTAGTTGCAAAATTACTTATAGTTAGTATGTCTTAAGTGGACCATTGTAATAAAGTGTAACCAAATTTGGACTGCAAAATGCAGTGATTGGCCCATTTATATTTCACACAGCTGTGTAGAATAGTATAATACTGTATACAATATATGACCCTGGACCACAAAACCAGTCATAAGTTGCACGGATATATTTTTAGCAATAGCCAGCAATTCATTGTATGGGTCAAAATGATCTTTTTTGCCAAAAATCATCAGGATATTAAGTAAGGATCATGTTCCATGAAGATATTTTGTGAAATTTCCTACTGTATATATATATCGAAAATTAATTTTTGTGAGTGGATATGCATTGCTAAGGACTACATTTGGACAACTTTAAAGGCGATTTTCTCAATATTAAGATTTTTTTTGCACCCTCCAATTAGTTGTATCTCGGTATCTCTATCCTAACAAACCAAACATCAATGGAAGGCTTATTTATTCAGATGATGTATTAATCTCAATTTAAAAAAAATTGACCCTTATGACTGGTTTTGTGGTCCAGGGTCACATATGGTTTACATTATGTAAGGAATAAGGTATGAGAGGCTGTGCTCACGGCTGAAGGGCATTGTTAGGCACGACACAATGCGGAGTGCCTGCAACCCCTTTAGCCGTGACCTATTCACGATAAAGCACTGGCCTTGAGTACCTTATTGCTTTTATAAAATGGTTCCCACACAATACAAATATTAAACCCAAAAATATGTATCAATGCAACTTTCAATAAAATCCTTCCTTCCGCCAGAAAAAATAGTCCCAGACCATGAACAGCAACATAAGTTATATTATTACGCCATTAGATGGCAGAAAAGACTGTCTTTATGAGTCAGTCAGTAGTGAAGACTTTTACATTGAAAAGACTGAATTGTTGTGAACATAGAACAAGACACAACTGACAAATGCTTTGACTAGTGCTGTCAGTCATGAGAAAACCCCTTAACTGTTAAAAGGACAAGATAATACATCAGATACATCATTTAAACAGATTTTTTTTATAATGAACATAGGACTGACCTGAAGGATAATGCTAAATCTGAATGCAGGTAAACGCACTCAATCGATCTCTTTCTCACAATACTCTTCTAGTTCTACATAATACAGTAAGCTTCAATGAACAATATCAACTGAGAACATACAGTTTATATTGCTGAGAGTGGTTGTTAAGTCTGTTGTGTAGTGATACACAGAACCGTTGGGTGAAGCGGTCATAGCCAGTAGCGTGTTTACCCACCACGCAAAGCACTTGTGTTGCTTATAATAAATTGACATGTTGATAACACACATTAGCATTGTTTCAGAATGCTCTCAATTACATGTAGCTTAGATCAGATCCATTAGTGTGGTGGTGCTTATGGGGTGTCGCTCTGGGACTGGAGTATGAGGCTGGGAGGGAAAAAAGGAAAAATCACAGTATACTCACTACAGACCCCTCAAATCCTCCCCCTCCCCCCACCCCTTTCGCAGGGGCCCCCTCCCAGAGATTTGCTTAGGGCCCCCAATAACCTAAACACGCCACTGGTCATAGCCATGTTTTATCGTGAATAAAACACAGCTATTGACCAATCAGAATTAAGGACAGGAACTAACCGTTTTATAAAGTATAATACACATTAAGTATAAACATCATATACATTACTAAGACACTTTTCTAGTAAATAATTATTTTTATTGGACTTAATTTATTGGATAATCTAAAATTCCTGTACTTCCACGTAATTTAATGAAAAACTCACTTCTTCATGCAGCCATTGTCAATATTTAGTTTTCAATATTTAGTTTCAACCTTTTGAAGTGCTGGATTGACTGAAGCTTGGACATTCAGCTATAAATTACGCCTTGTGTTCCACGAATTAAAGATTCAGGGTAAGTAAATTCCATATGAAATTGCATTTCATTATGAGATTCATGTTGCTTTTATCTGCATGTTCAGCACTGTTCATATCATTTTTTCTAATCAGGCAGAAAAGATTTATATTACTGTCAAAACTAAATATATCAATGCTGTTTATATTCCCAGAGATATTGTGCTGCCCTCATGATTTTCCATGATTCACCCACGATGCCATGATTAAATCCAAAGGAATTTTCCGCAGACTGCCAGCTGGGTCAAATCTGCCATGGCATGATCACAGTTTCTATTTTATCCCTGCAGTTAAAAGGTTCCACAGTGAAAAGCTGTGTGAAATGTGGTCTGAAAACGAAAAGTATCTGTCATGTCTGCTGAATATAAAGAAGTTGTTGTAATACCAATAGATTTGTATATTTTCCAAATATAATGAGTAAGTGATGTTTGCATCTAGTGTGTTGGTTGCTTAAAGGGTTAGTTCACCCAAAAATGAAAATTCTGTCATTTATTACTCACCCTCATGCCGTTCCGTAAGACCTTTGTTCATCTTCGGAACACAAATGAAGATATTTTACTTGAAATCCGATGGCTCCCATGAGGCCTCCATAGGGAGCAATGACATTTCCTCTCTCAAGATCCATTAATGATCTAAAAACATATTTAAATCGGTTCATGTGAGTACAGTGGTTCAATATTAATATTATAAAGCGACGAGAATATTTTTGCTGCACCAAAAAAAACAAAATAACAACTTATAAGGTGATGGCCGATTTCAAAACACTGCTTCATGAAGCTTCGGAGCGTTATGAATCAGCGTATCGAATCATGATTCGGACCACATGTCAAACCGCCAAACTGCTGAAATCACGTGACTTTGGTGCTCCGAACAGCTGATTCGACACACTGATTCATTTATGCTCCGAAGCTTCCTGAAGCAGTGTTTTGAAATCGGCCATCAATATAAAAGTTGTTATTTTGTTTTTTTTGGTGCACCAAAAATATTCTCATCACTTTATAATATTAATATTGAACCACTGTACTCACATGAACTGATTTAAATATGTTTCTAGTACCTTTATGGATCTTGAGAGAGGAAATGTCATTGCTCCCTATGAAGGCCTCACAGAGCAATCGGATTTCAACTAAAATATCTTAATTTGTGTTCCGAAGATGAATGAAGGTCTTATGGGTGTGGAACGGCATGAGGGTAAGTAATAAATGACAGAATTTTCATTTTTGGGTGAACTAACCCTTTAAGTCTCCATTATATTCTGGCCCCTATCTGGTCAATATAAATGTTATAAATGTTTGTTTTTTTGTTTTTTTAACTTGTTTTATTGTCTGCTAAATGAAAATCATAAGACTATTACAAGAAAAGTGATAGCACATTCTCCTCAACAAGTCTCCTCAAATGTCTAGCACAAATGTTGTGAGGCACAGATTTATTCAAATCATAATCGTGTACAATAGCAATAATATGCTTGACTCAGCAAGTCATTATTTTTCCTCTGAAATGGGTTATGAAGGCATGCACTGATCATGCTTTGATCTCAGCTATGCTTTAAAACATCATGTCTTCTATAAAACTATCTGGTTCATATGAAGAATTCAGAAAAGGAGCCTCTAGCCACAGAAAACACAGAAAACAACAGGACTGCCATTCCTTTCTCTGGCTGCTGATGTAGGAACCATGAGAAAGATGTTTATCAGAACTGACATCAACCTTCTGGCAAATGAATCCCTGATAAAATGGTTTAGCTTTGTTCTGGAATACTGAATCTCTTAATCAATATAAATGCTATGTAAAATACTTTCACTGAGCGCACACACCTGTATATTAGCAAATGCGATCTCTAGGGAACTGAAATCAGCTAGCCATGCATTTTTCACATTAACACAGTCCCTGTCAGAATTCTTAACTTTTTAAAGTTACTGTTATTGCAAGAAACAGGGTTTGTCACTCAAAATAACTGTTGGTTTGTAGCTGTACTTGTTTTCTTATAAAACTTGTGTAACAGGGTTGAAATTTAAACTTTTGTTTTTATTTCAAAACAAACACTGGGAAAAGCATACATATTTTTTGTCACAGGAAGTTGTAAATCTGACTGAACTCCCACCTAGAGAAAGTATCATTTTTTGTGGTAGCATGTTTCTGTGTGGCTTATTCCCAAAAGAAACTGGGAGACACTGGGAGAACATCAACAGATGGGCTATAGATTTCGAATGAATAATCCATGTCAGATGCATTTTATTGCTCTAGTATTTGTCTGTGCAGCTGAGGTTTGTAATATTCTATTCTATTCAAACCACATAACACAAAGCTATGCATATTTATTAAAAATAATGCTCACAACATGCTTTATTTTGATATGATTTGTGTTTATTTTGATCACAAATCACTAGAGATGCACTGATGTATCAGTCTGCGATATTTATCAGCCAATTTTTGATCAATTTACAACCATCAGCATATCGGCTATAGCATGAAAAGGCAGATATAACAAACCGATGGTTTATTAATTAACTGCGTAAAGGAAGTGAGCTCTATAATGTTTGTTGCTTAATCCAACGTTTTTCTCTGGGTAAAATAAATACTTGCCAAAACACTATGAATTTGTATAAAATACAGCAGTGCTGTCAATAAGGACCGCCCAGGATAAGCGTGACTAATGCTCAGGACAATTGAACTGTGTAACACTGTCCCAATCCGGCCAATGGTTTGGGAAAGTTTATCCTTTGCATGTGGTTTTAAGCGAATTTAAATACTGAAATGCAAGAAAACATGAAAGAGAACTTCTGCTCAATGTGTGAGAAGTTCGCAAACATCCATAGAGTGCGCCCAGAAAGCAGCGTCTCAGACAGCCCACGAATACTGAATGGAGTTGTCTTTCACTTCTAATTCACACAAAATTGTATCAAAATGGCCGTTTTGGCGAGTATTCTTGTAAACATACAGTAGTTGGTTATGTCTTAAATGTAAGTAAAACACTTGTGTAACAGTATATTGGATCTGTACAGCTCTTAAAGTGACAGCAGCCTAATATTTCTGCTGCACTGCTGTCTGCATTTTAATGTTAATCAAACAAGAAAAAAATAAAAATAAAAATTGCTCTACTCTTGACAAAAAAAAAAACTACTATTACTGTTAAACCAACCTAAAAGGCACTGTTTATTTCATATGAATCTTGTTAAATGGATCCAATCCATGTTCATTAGAAATTATTTGAATATGAACTAGCTAGTATAATTTTGCATACATTTTTGAACTTTGCTAATTTAAAACATGACCAAAACACTATCTATTTTAATGCAAAACTTCAAATAAGAGAGCAAGTGAGAAATACCGGTATCGGAACTGGCTAGTAATTGTTTGTTAAAATCGGCCCAAAAATCCTATCAATGTATCCCAAATCACCTATTAATTCAAGCTAAAAGGGCATTTTATCTTATGTGGTCATACATGACCACATAGTGTTGCCAAGTAGCCCAAGAATTGCCAATATTTATTTGTTTGTTTGTTTGCAAGTGATATATAGGCTATCACACACATGTCATTATTATAGTGGATATTTCAGCAGCCTGATCTCCATCTGAGCCTTTATTGTTTCACACATAACATTAACACAATCTAGTTTTATATCATTTGGCATTGCTACGGCAGCGGGGATGTGCATTCATTTGCGTTATTTTAACGTTGTGTTTAGTTTTAACCTACAACATTCCCCATGTTGACACAATCATTTCAGTGGACTTAAAATCCCTTGACAAACCAAAATATGGGTCATTCTATTTGAAAAACACTTTAGGATTACAATTTCTTATTTTAAAATTAAACAATATGTTATTTGAGCCATCAATGTGACAATATTTGTTTTTATAAGAATTCCAAGCACCACAGACGTGCTCGTCCCCACAGTCATGTACAGAGGGAAAGTGCTTTATTTTGAGGTCAGGTTTTTCTACCATTTAAAATACAATAATGTATACATAAATGACAAACAAACCAAATGCTGAATAAATATTATAAAATAATGAAAGTAGTTGTCCCCTGGAGTTGTCGCTTTTGTTACCATTTAACAAAAATCTCTTATTTTGAAATAAAAAACATCACATCCTTTTCCTATTTCTTGAAGATGAAGAAAGGCCCATGGAAAGTCCACTGTCTCTTTTCAGTAATCAGAAATTTTAATTAGAAAATCATAATTTCATATGAAGCTTTTAGTTGAAGTCACTGGTATGACCTACTTTATTGTTAGGGAATTAAAAAAAAAAAGCTAGAATACAAATGGATTAAATTACTTAATTTAGTGAGTACACCATGATTGACAACGTGGTTAGATACCTTTCAGCGGCCATTTTGTAAAATGCATTTTTCACTGTTACCTTTGTATGGGTAACTCACCACTAAGACCAGTAACACCAGTGATTCCCATTTTTTAGATAATATTTATAATATTTATTCAAAGCAATTCATTTTGAATTCATTTCATAAGATTACATGACTCTAACTTTTCTTTCTCATTGTTAATCCTCCTTTGGGCAGGTTTGGCTGAATCGAGTGCAGCTGAATACATAACTTTAAAAGACACAAAACGTACATATTTGTACGTAATACTGAAAGAGTTCATAATACTAACGTAATTATGGCACTAAAACGTAAAAATACTTAAGTTTTTACAGCGAATAAAACGTAAAATATTTACGAATCTTTCATGTCATAAAATATGTAACGTTAGCCTATATTTTCCCTTTTTATCATTTTTTTGCGAAAATGTCAAAAGTGGTACCAGAAGTAGTTCAAATGATGATGAGTTCCAGTCGCAGTCCTCTCTGGCTGTAATAGTTTATATAGGGTACAGTGCAGAATTTAATTTATTAATCCGTGAAATTACGAATCTGTTTTCTCTCCGCGAAGGCGCGCGCACTCATTCAAATGTCAATCCACTGAAACACAGCATGTCGCAATCTGTAACGAAGCAGGTGAGAACCAATGAGCGTTTGATATCAGTGCCGTAAACCATGTCGTAACGCTTCTCGAGTGTGGCGCACTGGCGCTTCTTTCAAATTTGAATCATAACGAGCGCGAGCTCTGACTGTGACGGTCGCTGTTGCTGAGAATGAAGATGAAGATTGATGGATAAAGGGCTGAATTTGGATCTGTTCCTTGCAAACATTATGGATTCTAAAGATATGGAGTACAGCAAACACATAAAATAGATGTGATTTGTGAATTTATGTTGTGCTTTGGTGTATGGTTGTATTGTCAGTCACTGTATAGGAAAAAATCGCACAGCAAAATATTACACAATGGTTAAACAGTTACAGAAATTTTATTCATTTTAAGGTTTCAAAGTGTAGTCTTGTTTAACATTATGTAATCCCCCGAAACGAGTTTGCAGCACGAACAGAATTATATTAAGTAGATGAGTAAACTGCGTTCAATAAATTAAACTAAAAACATGTATTGATATGACAATTGAATACAACAGATTTAAATCATTAAAGCCACAATTTTAATATTAATACATGGGAATTCATATACATTCACACTTTACCTTAGATGATTTAAGTTTTTTTAGCTACTAATATGCAAGTATTTGTACATTTTAATGCTATAAATACGTGAATGTACGTTTTTTTGTGTATAAAAACGTAAGTACCAGGTAGAACCACACTTAACGTAAAAATACACACGTTCTCATGAGAGTGAAAGAATCGTTCAGTGCAATATGAACCGATTTAAGAGGTAAACTGAAGAGAATCAGCTCTTCTGCAGTTCAAAATAACAAGGAATTACATGTTTTATGAAATGTAGTGAAGTAAAAAGCACAATCTTTTGCTTTGTAATGTAATGACGTAAAAGTGAAAGTCTCCCAAAATATATATAAAAAAAAAAATACGCTGAAGAAGTACAGATACCTTGAAAAATGTAGGCCTACTTCAGTACAGTAACAAAGTAAAAATACTTTGTTTCTGTGTCCTTCACTGCTGCTAATTACACATAGTTCAATATATATATAGTATATAGACATACATTAATGGTAGCAGATCTAGGCAGGTGGAGCTGGGGAGGTGGAGGGCTTCAGAGGAACTCTGAGAGCACGCCATTCGACCTGTGAACACTGAACCAGACGATTTAAATGTTGAGCAAGCAATCTCATTGGCTGCAGAATCAGCAAGGCCAATCAGCTTGTGCAGTTGTGGTAAATAATGTGACTGCTACTAGCAGATTGCATGTAAAGAACCGATCAGCCTGCTATTTATACTAGATAATTAACCTAAAGGCATGTTTACACAGGCTTCTTGTTCTGTATTTGAACACAAAACCTGCAATTACCCTGAAACCTAAATGCACAATTATGGGGTCTATGGCACTATAGTGTGGATGCATAAACCGTGGTATAGTAAATTGAAAAACTGATTTGATAATCATCTATGACATAATCTCCTGAGCAACTAAACATTTCCTATCTGGGCTTCGAAAGTATTGTAATTACACACTAATGTGATACACTCTTTTTCTTTTTTGAGTTAGACAGAACGACAACAAAAAAAAGTAGGTGAAACGATCAAAGTTCTCCGCTTTCCTTTGAGAAAGATGAAAGGGTTGAGGAAGTGCACAGAGGTATAGAGCGTTTGTGGCTAACGCATTTAAAGGATTTTTTTTCCATTAAGATGGAGAAAAACAGCCCACATAAAACAATCAGCTCTAATTGAGAGCACATGTATTCAAGGAAACACCATTAAAACAGGAGACCCCTTGGGGGACTTCAGAACAAGCCAACAAACTGAGGATGTAGCTAGAGTTTCGGCTGAAAAATTTTATGAATAAATGTTCATTGTGAAAGAGGTGTGGTTTAATTCTCAGGAAAAGATGGCTTTTTTAGGCCTTCCTTTTTAAGGATTAGTTCACTTCAGAATTAAAATTTCCTGATAATTTACTCAGCCCCATGTTGTTTATGTCTTTTTTTCTTCAGTCAAAAAGAAATTAAGGTTTTTGAGGAAAACATTCCAGGATTTTAGTAGACTTCAGTGGCAACCAACGGGTTTGAAGGTCCATATTGCAGTTTCACTTCAGCTTCAAAGAGCTCTACATGATCCCAGACGAGGAATAAGGGTCTTATCTAGCAAAACAATCGGTAATTTCTGAAAATGTTTTAAAAATTAATATTTAACCACAAATGCTCATCTTGCAGTGCTCTGTGATGCGCCACACATTACGTAATCATGTTGGAAAGGTCACACGTGACGTAGACGGAAGTACTGCGGTAGGGTGAAAAACTCATTTTCTCCAACTTCAAAATCGTCCGACATCGTTGTTTTACCTTTTTTTGTAAAGGGCGTTTGACTTAGTCTTTGTAAACACTCGCTCGGCACTTCTGTTTACGTCACGCGTGACCTTTCCAACATGATTACATAATGCGTGGCACATCACAGAGCTAGTGCAAGATGAGCATTTTGTTAAAAAGTGGATAATTTTTTAAATTATTTTTAGAAAATGACTGATCGTTTCGCTAGATAATACCCTTATTCCTTGGCTGGGATCATGTAAAGCCTTTAGAAGCTAAATTGAAACTGCAATTTGGACCTTCAACTGGTTGGTTGCCGTTGAAGTCCACTAAAATCCTGGAATGTTTTCTTAAAAACCTTATAAAACTGCTCATGCTAAAAACCAGTGTGTTTATAATTCCGACAGTTCATTCAAATAATATGGTAAGAAATACCAGTTTGCAAGTAGAATAACAAGCTGTTTTGTACATTTAAAAATAACTGGAAGTGTATGACACCAGAAGCCAGACTCATTTAATTTTCAAATGGACACTGTTAAAAATAAGGTGGAATGGCTGTTGTAAATCATTCCTTATTCTTTGAGTGTTTCTCAACACCACTTTCATGTTGAATTTGTGTTATAAAGTCATTAAAAACGAGGACAGTATGGGTCACTCATGGTGGTTTGGATGTAACTTTTCAGCCTAAATGGTTAAAAATGGCTTGAAAATGTTTGCCCCTGTAGTGGACAACAGCATCAGAGTTCAAATTTATGGAAAAAAAGAATTTGCATGTACAGTGTCGTGCAAGTGTAGTATTGGAAACGGAGAGTTATATAATCCAGCATTCCAGACTTTTGGCAAGTTGCTTCCTCTTTTCATTTATTCAGATCTCCTCAATGTTCCCTTGATCGAATGTTTTGAGCTCCACTGAAATAGACGAGCAGTTCAGATGTGTCATGACAATGAGCCTTTAATGTGTCAAATCAATCTCAGAGCACAAACGGTGATTACTTACAATGATTACTTGCGGTTTCAGTGTAGCAGAACAAAACTTATCTTAATGAACCTCTTTGGCATTTACAAGAACATCTGAACTCCTCTACATTATTGTTTTCTTTGGAAATACAAGATCCCCTGCTTTATAGAGGTCACCTGAAGTGCTTTATTACACTGTAAAAAGTGGCAACTGTTAGCTTAAAGAGCCCTGATTTAACCCACAGAAAAGTAATTTAGATGGATTCAATTATGTTAATAAATTGAATAACAGTAGTTCATTTAGATGTTACCATTTTAGGGTTACATTGATTAAAAATGATGGTTCCAAAAGGGTATTTTCACAGCACTGCCAGAGAATAATCATTTTTGATGCCCCATAAAACTTTTCAGTGAACAATGAAAACAACCCCCCCCCCCCCCCCCCCACGCACACATTTTTTTCTTAATGTGAAAAACATTTTAATAATTGAACTTTTTCCACTTTAAAAAACCTTTGGTCCCATTTTCTATTAAAGGGTTAGTTCACCCAAAAATGAAAATTCTGTCATTAATTACTCACCCTCATGTCGTTCCAAGACCTTCGTTCATCTTCAAAACACAAATTAAGATATTTTTGATAAAATCCGATGGCTCAGTGTGGCCTCCATTGCCCGCAAGATAATGAACTCTTTCAATGCCCAGAAAGCTACTAAAGACATATTTAAAACAGTTCATGTGACTACAGTGGTTCAACCTTAATGTTATAATGTTTGGCACACAAAAAGTATTCTCATCGCTTCTTAACATTACGGTTAAACCACTGTAGTCACATGAACTGTTTTAAATACGTCTTTAGTAGCTTTCTGGGCATCTGAAAGAGTTCATTATCTTGCTGTGAATGCAGGCCTCACTGAGCCATTGCATTTTATCAAAAATATCTTAATTTGTGTTCAGAAGATGAATGAAGGTCTTACGGATGTGGGACGAAATGAGGGTGAGTAATTAATGACAGAATTTTCATTTTTGGGTGAACTAACCCAAATTAATCATTTTATACAATGCATGTATTGCATACATAAAGGTTTTACATTATATTTATATTTTTAAAAATACCTGCATGAAATTACAGCTGTAATTAAATTTATAATTACACTGTTGACCCTTCCCTTACACCTTAACCCACCCTTAAACCTACTCATACAACCAAACCTGTTCCTAACCTTACCCGTATCCCACCTCAATAGCAGCAAAAGTGTTTTGCAATACAATATGAACATTGTACTTCTTTTTTTAATGTAAGTACATAGTAGTTAAAGACAGCTTATATAAAGTGTGACAACATTGTGTGCAACAGAGTTACATGGATATTAAAGGTTCATGGAACCAGATACCAATATAGATCATTTATTTTTAGGAGTTTACCATATAACATCCCCGTTATACTGACATGAACACAGAACTTCTGATCTTGGACATGAATATTCATCATTAATATGCATCAGACTATATGTCCATGGCAAAGTGAATTAAAAACATTAATTGTTAAAATCATATTGTCTCTGCAAAGACTTCTATTTCACGTGTAAAAATGAATTGGATTATTGAAAGTTACGCTTTCAGCTGTTATCTTGAATTTCATTCCATTTTAATTCACATTTCTATCACAATGTTTGCTACCTCAATTCAAACTCAGGAAGTGAATTCCTTTTTTTTTTTTTTTTTAAATGCAATCTAAAAATGAGAGAACAAATCACAACAAGAATTAAACATTTTCAGTAGTTTTATTGAAAAATGCCTCTTCTGATTCAGAAATAAATAAGAAAATAAGGCTGTGGAATTCACAATGTGCAATTCAGACATGAAAAAAAGCCATTCTATGTCCATAGACTTGCAACAAATTCCAACTGCATTTCAACTGATATCACTGGAAAAAAACAACTATATTCTGATTGTAAACGTCCTTACTAAATATACAACACAGGCATGCAATTCCTCTTGTGGAGTGAGTTGGTATACAACAGATAAATATTCGGTTTAGGATAACAAAACAAAAGCCAGGTTTAAGAATCAAGGGAAGTTGAACCGTTTTCCTTGAGAGAGATAAAGAACAACACATTGCACCGCAGCAAGCACGTTTACACTTTGCAAACTTTCCAATGTGCAAGTTTATAGGACATTTTACTGAACAAATACAAAATGCAGTTATGTTACAAGCAAAGACACATTGTTGAACCGTCGGCAAGCACACAGGTTTCTTACGAGGAAATGAGAGCCTCTGTGTTAAATGATCTGGATTTAAATGCAGTTTTTGACAGTACAGAAGATACACTTTCACTTTATGTTTTTATTCTTTCAGCTTCCTGTCTTGATAGCGATCTTTTTCCACGCTGGTATCGTAAACCTGGTGACTGAGTCTCGATATCTTCCGACGGCTGGGCTGGAATGGGCACTACGTAGGTTTCAGGTTCTGGCTGGTAGGGGCCTGCTTGGAGATATTATTTGGCCAGCTGAGCATGTGCTTTTGGGTTCCAACATGTCATTTCAACTCTTCATTTATACATAGTGTTAACAATAATAATAAAAACAAAATTATATATAAAAAGCTTCTATATTAACCAAACACTAAACCCATTCGGCAGTTGTCCACAACTTTGCGTTGGATTTTTCTTCTATACTATAACTACTCTAACATACATGTATAAAAAGAATGCATTTGTGGAAATTTGCTGATCTCTGTGAGGTATCATACAATTCTATAAATCACAATATATATATATATATATAAAAAAAAAAAAAAAAAAAAACAACTTCATGGTTGCATATACTAATGGCACACACTACATTTGTAACCTGAGCGTTGCCTACACGTATCATCAAAGGTAAAAAAATGAAACGTCAGCGGTCAGCAAGAAGCAAGTTGTCAGGTGCAAGCTTGATGACTGCTGTTAACTTTAGCCCACTGTGTCATCGATTAACATTTACAAGGCACAATTAGTTTATTTACAGTCATTTTACCCTCACAAAGAGCAACTGCTGTTGAACACTGTTAACATAAACGCTCAATGTTAGTAGTTTTACATGCGTCCTCAGCAAAACGAAGCTCTCTCTTGCTGCTCTAGATGCAAACAGGCCACGGGTACGTAACCATCACTGGCTCCAGTATGATATAGTAGCGCTCAGCTGGTGTTAGTGGCAGTCCAGTCCTTTCTTTGGTTTGATTGTTTTTTTTTTGTTTTTTTTTGTTTTTTTTTAGAGTTGGCCAGCAAATATTCAGCAATCATATCCATGGTGGTTATCCTTATTAGCTCGTGAGTGAGTGCTAATCTCTCTGACACGTCAGGTAAGGGATCAGGCAGTCTAGATAGCATACTACGCATAACCTGAAATGGGTTAAAGATTGGGTTAGTTCACCTCAGTGGCAAAACAACTACCTTCAAGTGTAAAAAAAACAAACGCTTAACATGCAGTTCTTTATTGATTAGCTATATTGTTATAAGCAAACACATAGCGATCATATCATTAGTCGCTTACTCTTGAGCTCTGTTCCAAACCCCAGTGAGCTGCGTTATGCTCTTCTTAATTTTGGCATTTCATTTGAATATTAACTCTGGAACAGTTATCCTAACCTTGTTTAGGAAGCAGACACACTTTGTCAGTTTAAATCTAGACTAAAAACACATCTTTTTAACCTGGCATACACATAACACAGTATTATATTATCTGCATAAATTAGGTCAACTGGAACTAGAAACACTTATAACATGCGTTGTACTTGTTACATCGTTAGCATCTACGCTAATATTAGTCTCTATGTTTATCCCGAGGTTACCGCAGTCATCTGAACGGTGGACCTGCACCTATTAAAGGATTAGTCCACTTTCAAATAAAATTTTCCTGATAATTTACTCACCCCTATGTCATTCAAGATCAGTCAAAAAGAAATGAAGGTTTCTGATGAAAACATTCCAGGATTATTCTCCTTATAGTGGATTTCAATGGCCTCCAAACGGATGAAGGTCAAAATTACAGTTTCACTGCAGCTTCAAAGGGCTTTAAACGATACCAGACAAGGAATAAGGGTCTTATCTAGAGAAACCATCGGTCATTTTCTGAAAAAATACAACTGTATATGCTTTATAAACACAAATTATCATCTTGCACGTAATTCCGCTTTCCGCATTCTTCAAAAAGCTTTAGCTGTATGTCCTACACCTTCCTTATTCAATTTACGGAACAAACGAGGCGCCAGTTCCATTTTTTTTCTGTAAGTAGAATAGGGAAGGTGTAGGACATACACCGTAAGATTTTTGAAGAATATGGAAGTGTGGTTTTGGCGGAAGCATGTGCAAGGCGATCATTTGTTTATATAAAGCATATACATTTCAAATTTTTTTTGAAAATGAGCGATCGTTTTGCTAGATAAGATCCTTATTCCTCGTCTGGTATCATTTAAAGCCTTTTGAAGCTGCACTGAAACTGTAATTTTGACCTTCAACCGTTTGGGCTCCATTGAAGTCCACTATAAGGAGAATAATCCTGGAATGTTTTCATCAAAAACCTTCATTTCTTTTCGACCGAAGAAAGAAAGACATGAACATCTTTGGATGACATGGGGTTGAGTAAATTATCAGGAAACATTTTTTTTTGAAAGTGAACTAATCATTTGACCTCATTAGGTTAAATTATCTAATTTTGTGTTTATGGAAAATGGTGATCTGCGAAAATGCATTAGGTTGAATATCAGTGTTTTTGTGTCTATGTGTGGATTTATGAAGTCATAAATTAGACCTTTGGGGTAAGATGGGACAGAAATGGCATGATGTCACTAGTGTTATATTTTTGAATGTAATACTTATTGTAATTCATGGGGTTATTTTCAATTATTAATTTCAGACACCTTTGCTGTTCTCAATGCACTGAAATTTCAACAACTCAAAAGGAATTTTCAGTTTCATCCGAAACAATTCTGTTTCACAATCATCGAGTGAAATGGTGACGTTTAATTAGAGCTTGTCTGATGGCACGTTTTGACAGATGTAAGAACAAAACGTCACTAAACATTATTTGTAGCGTCTCCCATCCAATAAATTGTAGTGAGTTTTGTGCTTTGTTATTTTTACAAAGTCTTTAAGTTTTATAACAAAATTCATGTTTGATGCTCTCATATTACATATTCATTATGTTGTACTTAACCTGTTGTCTTTATTATTTGATGTATGTTTGAATAAATGTTTTATGAAAACACGTTTTTATTACAGCCACTATTTAAATTAAAAATAAATTAATTTGAATAGAAACATAATTATATAATTTTAAAAATCTAATGTGCAATTTAAAAGTTTATATATTTGTATTTAAATGTTTATTATTAAATAAATGTGATTAGGAAATTGATTATTAAAGAAACTTTATTTTCGGTTTCAGTTTTCAGCTAATTGAAAAGTTTCATTCAGGTTTCTCTGTTTAGGTAAAAAAATTAATTACAGTGCATCCCTAATGAATTCAGAGTGTTGCTATATCTTCAATTAAAATATGGGCAATTAAATATGTATATATTCATAAGCTTATATATAAGTCATATAATAAATTTACATTTCAGATGAATCTCTTTTACTGGGATTCTGCTTTGTCTGTCAGTGGTTTTTCAATTATTCAACTCAATTGTCAAAACACAATTTGAAATACAATAGTTAATTTAGTATAGCCTCTGAATAATTTTAAATTCTGCGCTTTGAGAACAAAATTAGCAAATATTTCCATTTATTTCTCTTAATAACTAGTTACTGTATATCTAAATATATTACAAATTGCACATTGTTCTTAAAGGTCCACTGAAGTGTCTTGGAACACACAGCATTATTCAATGTGTTGATGTAATTTCCACTGAAACAGGAAGACAGCCATATCGAACAGCCTCGCTCCTTTTTTAAAATAGTCAATAGCGTTTTGTTTATATCACAGCTTTGCCAGAGCTGTTGAGCTCAGTAAAGCCTCAGTTTCCTTCTAATCTCTAACAGTTTCTCCTCCTAATCCCCTCACTTTCGATTTCAGCCACAGCTTCAGTGTCTGTTTATAATGTAGGAGGGGGCGGGACTTCAGATTCTAGAGAGCATTTGATTGGACAGAAGATTTGATGAGTGCGCGGTGATGTCATGGAAATCCGTGATCCATTTTAGCGGAAGTGAGACACTAAGTTTTGAATGCTTATATCTCCTAAATGTGAAATGTGTCATTGTTTTGGAACACACCAGCTTATTCATAACCTTAGGGCTAACATATTCATACTAAAGCTAAAAAAACTTTGATTTCAGGGGGATATCTCCCGTCTTACCCAAAATTTCAGCAAAATGAAAAGTAAAGCTAACCAAAAAAATTTGGTTTGGGTTTACTGATTTAACCAATATTTGTGTATGCTTTATATTATAATGCTTATTAGAGTAGTGTTGCAACATGCTAATGTTAAATTCCAATGGAAGCAATGCTATTTGTGTCATTGCCTATGAAGACAGTTCAAATCACAAGTCAGTTGCGTTTCGTTCAGAAGGTAAACACACCTTGACAAGAGCTCACTAGGTTTTGGAACAGAGCTTTTCAATCAAGCGTACTTACCTGGGTAACCTTGTCCATTGTAAGGCATGCCGATACACTGGGAGGAGTCACAGTACCCTGGAGGTCCAGGCGGTCCTCCGACTCCAGGCCCACCCTGCCGCCCTGGTGGGCCACGGGGCCCAGCTGAGCCTGAGGGACCAGGGGGCCCAACCTGAGACTGCCCTGGTGGCCCTGGAAAAAAGCAAGCAGAGGAGGTGTAAAAAAGTGTCCTTTACTTCGCCTCTAGGTTTTCGCTGGATGTCGAAGGGGAAAACTGATTTCAAGTACTGTAATTTAAATATTTTGACTGCTTAATTAAAAGGAAGAAGGGGTAAGTTCTGCCCCCCCAACCCTTTTCTGTCTAGACGGTATAAACCGAACTGGAATGCTGTCCCTTGACTCTCGCTCTTATGCACTCTGATGTCAGCACATGTGTTGCCAATAAAGCCTCCACAGAAAACACAAGTCAAACTACAAACAGTGAGTCACCGCAAGCTTCCTCCTACTGTACGTATACGATGGCAGTGTATTTCATTCACAGAGAGCTCTTGGCACTGTTTCCACGAGGGAGACTTCTTTAGAGTTTTCTCCGAGAGGATCGCTCCTGCAAATGCTGGATAGCAATTAAACGTGTCCCCTGGAGAGAGTGTAGTGTTGTTGTAGTTACCATAGAGCTAATAATTCATTCAGACCCTTTGTGTTGCACTGGGATGACTGTATTGAGAGTGACTGAGCTCAAAACACCAAACATGTCTGTACAAATTCCCTCTAATAATAACTGGATCACTTTCTGATCATGGCTCAGCATGGAAACTACCATTTTGGCCAGCTGTGCCTCTTGATAACGAAAGCCTTGTTTACTGAAATTATTTCCAGGCTTGTGTGTTTATAAGGTTGCTGCTGATTATTATTGTTATAAATTCTGCATGGGACAATTCTTATTGAATTCACTACCAGTCAATTTATGAGATCATTTCAGATTTTAACTGAACAGTTATAACAATTTTTTGACTATAGATTCACAAAATAAGCCAACAGGAAACAAGTGTGCTGATTGTCAGGACAGCGGCTCAGTATCTATTTAAAATACACAATGCATTAAAAAATGAAGTGCAAGTCTTCAGCAAGAACTACCAAACAATCAGATAACACCAACGGCAGACATTTTATTCTTAAGAAAAAAAAAAGAATGAAATACTTGAGAACTTCTTAAGGCCCTAATATACACTCAGCGAAGATCTTTTCCGCTCTTCCCCGCAAAAACAAGTGATCAGCAAAAAACATTGCGACACCACCCACACTGCTGAGAGTGGCCTTCAGATGAATATGTAAATATAAGCTGTCCGTTTCCTCTCAGTAACAAAATAAACACACTATAAAAATGACAGCGGTGAGAAAACAGCAGCTAAGAAAGCATCTGATCATAGATGTGGATATGTATGCTCCAGTCAAGTCACAACACATTTATTTATATAGCACTTTATACAATAAACTGTTTAAAAGCAAGCAGCTGTACAGTATTAAACATGAAAAAACAGCATCAGTATCTCTTTCAATTAGAATTACAACTTTAGTTCGAAGTTTCTGTCATTAAGTACTCAACCTCATGTCTTTGGAACACAAATTAAGATATTTTTTGATGAAATCCGAGGGTATCTGATCCACACAGAGGCAGCAATGTCAGTGCACCTTTTGAGGTCCAGAAAGGTACTAAAGACATTGAGTATTTAATGACAGAAATTTCATTTTTGGGTGAACTAACCCTTTAATTTGTACTATTAAGCAGATCTCCAGATTGTACATGTTTTTACTCGCGGACGTCTGACCTCGACGGACTGAACAGAAGAAATTAACCGGAGAATTTCCATGTCAAAGGCGGAGCACCAGAGCTACACCCACCTATTACATCATTGATCATTGCCACGGACCAATGGGAGTTCAAAGGTGTTTACCAGCCAGAGCCAATTTTTCCGGAAAGTTTGGCAAGTTGTTTCAAGCTCCTGAAACTAATTCCAAACGAAACTCATTTGGCCTGATTTTGTTCGAAATGATGCCACACCAGTTCGTTTTTCAATTTCGCTTGAAGTATATTGAGGCCTTTAAGATTTTTTCAATAATTGCACTTATGAAGATTCTTACAAACTTCTTGGAAATTATCTTAAAGGTGCCCAAGAATGCTTTTTCACAAGATGTAATATAAGACTAAGGTGTCCCCTGAATGTGTCTGAAGTTTCAGCTCAAAATACCCCATAGATTTTTTTTAATTATTTTTTTTAAGTGTATTTTTTGGGGCATCATTAACTATACACTGTTTTTGGCAGCGCGCCGCCCCTTTAATTTGCGTGCTCCCTGCCACACGAGCTCTCGACTATAATACAGTGCATTTACAAAGTTCACACAGCTAATATAACCCTCAAATGGATCTTTACAAGATGTTCGTCATGCATGCTTCGAATTATGTGAGTAAAGTATTTATTTTGATGTTTACGTTTGATTCTGTATGAGTTTGAGGCTGTACTCTGTGGCTAACGGCTATTGCTACACTGTTGGAGAGATTTATAAAGAATGAAGTTGTGTTTATGAATTATACAGACTGCAAGTGTTTAAAAATGAAAATAGCGACAGCTCTTGTCTCCGTGAATACAGTAATAAACAATGGTAACTTTAACCACATTTAACAGTACATTAGCAACATGCTAATGAAACATTTAGAAAGACAATTTACAAATATCACTAAAAATATCATGTTATCATGAATCATGTCAGTTATTGTTGCTCCATCTGCCATTTTTCACTATTGTTCTTGCTTGCTTACCTTGTCTGTGCACAGATCCAGACATTAATACTGCCTTTCCTTGTCTAATGCCTCAATCATGAGCTGGCATATGCAAATATTGGGGCGTACATATTAATGATCCCGACTGTTACGTAACAGTCAGTGTAATGTTGAGATCCGCGTGTTTTCCGGAAGTCTTTTAAACGAATGAGATTTATATAAGAAGGAGGAAGCAATGGGGTTTGAAACTCAATGTACGTCTTTTCCATGTACTGAACTCTTGTTATTTAACTATGCCGAGGTAAAATCAAATTTTGATTCTAGGGCACCTTTCTTAACTTCTCTGATTCTCCATTCTACCTATGATCTGTGAAGAGGCTAAGAGCACACATAAACAGCACAGGACAGAGAAATACCCTAATTATTTTTATATCTGAGACTCAAAAATGATTTGTCTGAATTCTGCTACAAGCCCACTGTGGCGAACACTTTCTGCTGACATCCTTTTCAAACTCTTAAAGTTCTCTTAATCCCAACTGTCATAACACAGTTTTGATGAGGGGTTAGCACACTTTTGAGCCAACCTATCCTAACAATCCAGGGGGAAAAAGTTGTTCCTGATCGTTTGGAAAAACTAATACCAGCAGTTGCATAACAGACCATTCATTTCTTAATGATTCATCATCATGTTCATCTATCATGCCTAAATACTCTCAGAATGATAAACATTGTGATATAAAAATTACTCAACATAGAAATCACAGTTGTTAAATACATGTTAACGATCATTAGAACTGGTTCCATTAATCAGAACGTTTTGGATAGGCTGTATCTGAAAGCCTTGAAAAGACAAGTGTGCACACAAACTCTGGATATAATTAGCAGTGAAATGGAGCGGTTAAAATGAGGTAGCGTTAGGTTGCATGAAGACATACCAGGAGGTCCAGGTAATCCTCTCTGTCCTCGAGTGCCAATGCCTGGACTTCCTCTTTCACCCTTCTCTCCCGGCAATCCTAGGATGTTAAGGGGAAATGCATAAAAAAAAAATGCAAACCATATGTGACTAATTGGCAGTAATGTATATACATCTGGATGATTTTAAGGAAAAAATGGTAGACAATCTATTACAATCATGTGCATCAAAGATTTATTTCATTTTTTTAGGCTAATTTTAGTTGGAAAAAAAAATAATTTGAATTAAAATTCAATGATCTACTTTGCTGTTTACACTTTTGGAGAAAATGTCAGTGGTGTTTGCGTGTGCAAACCTTGGCACCACAATGCTAGGGTGGTTGTCAGGGTGTTGCTATTATGGTATGGCTAAGTGATTTGTGGCTTCCGACCCTCAAGTCTCTATGATATTCTGGTCAATTTTTTAATCCACCAATCCAAAGTCTGAACGCTTTATTTTGTCATCTATAAAAAGATGTCTTCCAATGTGACGCAAGTGCGTACCTCTTTCTCCCGGAGACCCTGGCAAACCTGGATTTCCTGGGAACCCGTTGGGTCCGGTCTGACCTGGCTCTCCACGGGGTCCCTGGTTGCCAGGTGGGCCTGGAGGACCAGAAGGACCGGGGCTATTGCTCCTGTAGTTACTAGGGATCTGGTTCATCATCATATCGATTCTGCTCATTTGTCCTAGAAGCAAATCAAACATTTTCATTTTTAACACGAACAAAACCATTGGCATATTCGTAAAGAATGCTGAGGCGGCTTACTGCTGACTAGTTGTTCGCAAACTTGTCTTGCTACAGAGCGCATCATATTCTGTGACGCCGTATCTCCCTGGAAAACAGAGCATATGTAACTTTTACATTTTATGAAGAAAATGTGAGTTGTGCTCTCTCATGCAAAAGCTTGCGAAAAAGAAATGCTCATAAGTGTCTTGAATGTGCTCTTGTGAACAAACCTCTTCCAGAGGCTCAGACGTGCTGCGTAACACACGAGAATGAACCTCATTGGTTAAGAAGCACGTTTGAGCATTCGGTTGAGCATCTGTTTATGTTCACTGTTTAAGGTTTATATGCAAATAAAATGTAAATTAAATCTGTTCATCATAAAAAGCGATCGTGTCTCCAGAAAATTTGGACTAAACCACTTGATTGATATGGATTAGTTTTACGATCTCTTTATGAACTTTTTGAAGTGTCAAAGTTAGTCTAAGTCAGTCTATGGAGGGACAGACATCTCTCAGATTTCATCAAAAATATCTTCATTTGTGTTTCAAAGATGAACAGGTGTGGAACAGCATGAGGGTGAGAAATTAATGACAGAATTTTCATTTTGGGGTGAACTAATACTTTAAACAAAGTACACTTTCATGTTTCTTAACACACTTAAGTGTACTTTTAAAATGTGCACTTTGTAATAATGTCAAATGAAAAGTTTTACCTTAAAGTCATGCTTATTTTGATGTTTTGACTAAAGCACATATAAAGCACTTGATTATACATTTAACTGTAGAGTGTTATTCAGTATTGCATTTGGAGTTAGTATATTTTAAATGTACTGAGGCATTCCTGTGATGAAGTGTATGAAAGTGACACCTACCCTTTCACCCTTCTCTCCTTTCATCCCAACAGGTCCCTGTGATTGACAGATGAGAAAAGAGGAGTCAGAAATCATTCAAATCAATATCACCTATAACAGGTCTGTAGTTAGTCACCATAGGTTTAGTTATATTCACTAGCACATTTATTCATTTGTTATTTTTTGATTATTGAATTTATATAAATAACTTTAAATCAAGTAAATTATATTTAATATGAGCCATTTGAACATGTACATACAGGGAGGCCAGTGTCTCCATTTTTTCCTGGTTTTCCTGTGTTTCCTGGCATTCCAGGTGATCCCGGTGGTCCCTAAAAATATGGATCTCAGTATAAATTACTTATATACAATATATTTAATTATTTAAATAAATTTATATATTTAAATATTTAACAACATTTTCTGATAAACAACCTGAACTCAAAATACCACCTTATTCACAATCACTAACACAGAGAACCAGCATCAAGATGACCTCAAATAAACAGTGTACATGACTAATTAGACATGAGAGCTGGGAAAGTTGAGGTAAAAGCCTCATACTGGATAATAATTACAGTGGTTTCAAAAAGGATTACACTTTATTTTAAGCTGACACTGTTATAGTGTAATAACACTAGCACTGAGTAATATTGATTAACTACACATACTTAGTATAGGGTTACGGTTAGGGTTTGGTTTAGGGTCAGTTGCTTGTACTTACATAAATTACTGTTATTACTACAGTAAGTACATGTAGTGTGTGTAACAAGGACACTGTAAAATAAAGTGTTACTCCAAAAAAGTACAGTGTAAAATTGATTTTTGTAAATTGTATACATTGTGACTGCAATTACTTTATTAACTCTGTTATACTTAACAATGTTATCTCATATTTCACTCTTAATAGTTTATTTATAAATGGATGCTATCTCTTTAACCAGTTACAATTATAACTGAAAACAAAAACAGCATTCAATCTTCGTCACTCTCTCAGCCCCTCAGCTAAATTGAAATATATTTTTAAATTTGAAACTAAAACTGCCAGTAGGTGGCGGAAAATCAGTGGGTCCTATCATACACCCGGCGCAATGCGGCGGCAAGTGTTTTTTGCTAGTTTCAGCCCGACGCAGTTATCATTTTCACATCCTGAGCCACATTGTTTAAATAGCAAATACATTTGCGCCCATTTGTGTACCCATGGGCGTGCTGGTCTGAAAACGAGGTGTGTTCAGGCGCATTGTTGGCACGTTACTATTTTGAGGCAACTGAAATAGACTGTGCCATTGCCCAACTGAAACCTGGTCTAAAGTCAATGGCGCAATATCTGTTTTGTTATTTAAAGAGCGCGTTAGTAATATCAAAGACTATAGAATAACACAAGACGTGTCACTTGTATTGTTTTGAATGAGAGAAAGTGTAAAGCGCAATATGGCGGAATAAGTCCCGCCTTCTAAATAAGAGCCAATCGCCGACTGGTAAAGTCTTCGCGTCACTTCAGTGGTTGTTAGAATCACTGGTTTTTATATAAACAGTCAGACGCGCGCCTCCGAAGAGGTCTGCATTTAGGTCTGTGCATGTGCATTAGCTTGATCCAGCCTGAAAAATACAGTTTTTTTGTCATGATTCGAGAGTTTAGAAACTAAATTTATGAGCCAGTTGTTGTTAGATTTCATTGGTGATTTCAAATATGAAATTTAATCATAAGGTTGGCGAACAGTTTTGGAGAATTTGATGTTTCCCCATTCAAAGAGATAGGGCATGATGCCCAGGATGCCCGAGAGGCGTTTCAAAGATGGCCGCCGAGTGAAATGACTTGTCTTAAAGGGACTTTGGTAATATGCGCCTATATGCGGGTGCAGAGTGTGTGCACACTCTTCTTATTACACACACAGGGACGCGCAGCAGCACACAAACATGCCAAATATATATATATATATATATATATATATATGTATATGTATGTATATAAAAAAAGGATTACATTGTAAAAGATTATTATTGTGTGCATAAAGATAAAAATGCTTTGGTGGAATCCGGCTTTTCCCGTAGATGGTCTCGCACACGAGCAGATCCGTTTCCTCACTAGAGAAGCTTTCAGTTTTTCCGCTTGCAAATTCCACCATGTAAATAGCGAATCCGCTGTGGCATGAATGCAACTGGTTTTTAAAGGAAATGGGAGATGAGACAGCACGTTACACCCAAAACCATCCATGACTAATTAAGAGAATAGGGACAACCCTTTTAGACCATGCGCCGGATGAGGCAACAATTTTTCCCGTCCTTAAACTAGCAAAAGTGGATTCGGACATGCCCTAAATGCACTTAGATGTGCATTAAAATAGGGCCCATTGTCTTAACGAGTGAGTCATTGAATCATTCAGACAAACGATTCATTCAAAATGACTGATTCATTCAGGGACAAAGCAAATGAATGTCTTCATGACTGATTCGTTGATCCATTAATTAGACTAATTTGTTTAAAAATGTGGATTTATTCAGTAACGAAATATCACTGTATTTCTCTGATTTTATTTGGAACTAATTTTGTTTGCAAAATAGAGCAAAAGAAATATTGTGAGTCTTAAATGTAAGTCACCTAATAATAACTTCTTGTTTATGGAACTGTTTTATAATATCAATATCATGTTTGCAAATGTGCTGATATTCGGGAAAACTCTTGCACGTGTGGTGGGCTACTGCTTATAAATATTAAAAACAAAAAAAAAGTATACATTTCTTTGCATTATATTACAAAATTTTAAATCAACTGGGACTTATTTTAACATTGACAAAATGATAAAGCATTCATATTGATTGTTAAAAATGTAAAATTATTGATAAAAATGTAAAAAAAAAAATGTAATCCAATGGAATTATGTGACTATGTTAAATGTCCTTGTAGGTCACTGTATTTGTGAAAGAAATGTGGACAGTACTAAGTTAACAAAAGGAAGAACAGGTAATTTGGTGCACGCACTGTATGGCACATACTTCAGCTGACTTCTCAGGCTACATGACAGTCTCACATTCATCAGATATTTGAAAGCTTCCACACTACATACCATTGGTCCCGATGGACCTCTTGGTCCAGATGGGCCTTCGTTTCCTGGCGGGCCCTGAACAAAAACATGTGCCATCATGAACTGAACAAGATGCACAGCTAATAGAATCAGCAAAGATTCATTCAATCTGGGAGAAGATGTTCCTCTGGGAGAGGTTCAAACACGCCCTTGGGATGGGCCTAACACAACCGATTAAATTGATCTGACAAAACAAGTCAGATAAAAAAGCTAAAAATGAAAACATGAACTTTCAAACCAGTTCAAGGTGCACTTCAAATACTTCTTACCCTAGCACCAGAAGGTCCAACAGGGCCGAGCGGACCTGGAGCACCAACAGGGCCCTTGGAAGAAGGAAAAATACATAATGTCATTCATCATACAGTGGTTGTTTCAAACAACGACGTAGCTGTTCGTGGATCAAACCTGAGCAATTTCAAATATTGTCAGGATATGACTAAATTCAACCTTTCCATGGAAGAGATGGAAGCTTTTCCCAAATCAACCATATAAATACACATTTCTTGCAAAGTAATGCCTTCATCCTGTAGCAATAAGAACAGACATTTGTGTTTCTGTCTGTGTATTTCTTTTGGAAGTCAAAAATAAAATGACGTTATGATGGTGTTAGCGATCGCTCTGCTCTGCTGTGTTAAGCTCTGTGCTTTAAGAGCACTTGCGTTGTATCTGCCAACTGTTCAGTGTTTTAATAGGTAAAGTTATGTGTGGTATAATTTTCTTAAACCAATCATAAAGCCATTTAGCTGATAAACACATCAAATATCCTGAACACTGTTTATGAAACCTTTCAAAATTCAACACAGCTGCTGTACATCACAATTTACTAGATTTCACAAGCCGCTCAAAATCAAAAAACACTTACTCGCTGTCCAGGTAAACCTGAGTCACCGGGGTCTCCCTTAGGTCCAGGCCGCCCCTAAAAATGGAAGAAATGAAGCATGACATTGAATGGAATTTACATCTCGGCTGTACATGGATGAAGGGGAGAGGAGGCGAGTGTTAAATAAACGGGTCCGAAGCTTTTAGTCATAAATTAGACCCACACTATACAGTAGTGTAGCCAGACAGGCCCATGATTTTAATGTCCCAAGAAAGAGAAACACTTTCCACAAATAGAGTAGAAACGGGTGTCCCATAACTTGTTTAAAAACAAAAAAGGCAGTATAACAGAACATAACATAAATGTAATGCATTTATGTAATGCAATTGTAACCACATGAGTTCATTTGACATTCAAATCAATGTATACAAATATTTTAAGTTATTACCTTATTTTTATTTTGACCTTCAGAGATAAAAAAATATAAAGATATAATTGACAGATATAATAAAAATATTTTCTTAAAGGTAAGCCTCTCCTAATTTTCAAACCAGTGTTATTTTAGTATTATTTGGAATATTTTATTTGTATATTTTATTTTATTTTAGTACTTTTATTTTATTTTATTTTATTCAGTTAGATGGCAAGCCAAGCAACATTTCTTTTATTTTTAATTTCTTTTATTTTCTAATATTTATATTTTAATTATATTATATGAAATTATTATATTATATTTTTATATTATATTATAATTTCATTTAAGCCCTTTTTGCATAGAACAAATACAATTTTTAATAGTTTTAATCAACAATAACAACACTGTTTCAGATCTTAAGAAAGATCAGTCACACTTTAGTTTAGGGTCCAATTTTCACTATAAACTACAAATTTTGCCTCAATAAACTCCTAATAACTGCTTAGTAATAGTTAGTAAGGTAGTTAAGTTTAGGTATTGGGTAGGATTAAGGGATGTAGAATATGGACATGCAGAATAAGGCATTAATATGTGCTTTATAAGTACTAATAAACAGCCAATATCCTAGTAATATGCATGCTAATAAGCAACTAGTTAAAAGTGAGAATTGGACCCTAAACTAAAGTGTTACCAATTAGGTAATTAGGTTCAATGAGGGGAAAAACAATATTTTGCAAATGCAGAGTTTTGTGTTTTACTTACTGGTTCACCAGGAATAGACCGTCCATTAGGGCCCTGTGGGCCTGGTGGTCCCATCTGGCCTGGTGGACCCTGCTCCCCACGTGGGCCCATTGAACCCTGGAATGAATGGATTCAAATCCTGTTAAATTATCCAGTTAAACACTCTAGGAAGAAGTGCTGAGAGACACTGATGGAGGAACCTGTTCAACATCTACATCAGTATCTGACCATTATGCATTTATCAGCAGGTCATTTTAGGAGAAGGATGATCTTACCGTGGGGCCAGACTCTCCTCTCTCACCTCGTGGGCCTTTTGTACCAGGGCCACCCTGAAAAAACAAAGCATGATGTTTAGAATCTGGATTTCAAAAGGATTCATTATTTTATAAGATTAACTGTCAAACGGCTCCAAAGACAGTGATGTTTCCAAGTTCACACGTCCGAGGCCTACCCAATGCTTTCTGACCTATAAGCGAATCCCTTAAAGTCCATGAGTAATTCACTAGTCATTAGCTCACGCTGTGCTGTTAACCATCGGTAATCCCAGATGTTCAATCCATGCACAATGGTGTAGAGAGAAGAGGCCCCATAATCATACTCCTGCGCTTAATGTAAAGAGCAGGGCTGAAATTACAGTGCTGGGGCTTTGGGGAAAATATCCCACCATCCCTGAACTCTGGACCTTTTTGTCCTCATCATCAGAAGCGAGATTTGCAGCGGTAGCATGATGACTTCAGAGACAGAAGAAATGTCAGGGGACTCTAATGATCTTACCGGAGGGCCCGCTGGGCCTGGAGGACCAACGCTGTCCTGAGCACATGTGCAGGAGTGAGGAAGAGCAGGACATTTGGCTTCATCTCTCTATAGAAATGGAGATATAAATCATATCCTGCTGAAAATGCTAAACACTAAACAGCTAGTTTAAAAAAATAAAAAAGCATAAAGACAGCTGGTATAATGTGCACTGTTAAAAATGATCATTTTTTGATGGAAAAATCCTTGCCTTACTATATATGGTGAAAAACTAATAGATCTAATGAGACGTTTCATGCTGAATGTACACTTTTTGGGAGTGAAGAAGAAGATGATCATTTACAATAGAAAAAGTGTAAACTGAAATTCCCCGAATTCACTTCATGTTTGATAGTTTTTCATTACCATGTCGGGTCCCGCTTTATATTAGGTGTTTTTAACTACTATGTACTAACATTTAAATTATTCATCTGCACGTATTGTCTACATACATGTTTTAACATTGTATGTATATTTTTAAAAATAACATGCATTTGCATCTGCAATTATTTCTGTAATTAAATTTATAATTACACTGTTGACCCATATCCCACTGTTTTGCAATACAATATGAACACAATAGTACATAGTAGTTAAGGACACCTAATATAAAGTAGGACCACATTTTGAATTGCTCTTCTTTTCTTTTCAGTTATGTACTTTTATCCACTTTTATGTTCCATCTTATGTTATTAAATGTATGTTTTATTGTACATCTGCTCGATTATGGCAAAAATCATAATCACGATTATTTTGGTCAATATTGAAATCATGATTATTTAACACGATTATTGGTGGGTGATATGATCAAAGTCTTATTTCATGATACGAGTGATTTTAAATGTCAGTGAAATTTCACAATTATCAATACTTTAGCAAAAACTAATACTAGATTAATTCATGTAAGTAAAAAGTCCTCAAAACAGCTACAGAAGACAATAAACAGTCAATTAAATAAGAAGAAAGAAACTAATTACAAACAAAGCAGACAAAAAATACAACAGAATACAAATGACATAAAAAGCAGATGTACTAACAGTGGTATTTATTTAAGTGATACCCAACAGAAATTGAATAAACTAATCAAATATAAAATAACCACTGTATACATTAAATACAGTTGTGCTCAGAATTATTGGCACCCTTGGTAAATATGATCAAAGATGACTGTAAAAATAAATCTGCATTGTTTATCCTTTTGATCTTAAATTCATAAAATTAGCAAAATTCTATCCTTTCATTGAAGGAAAAGAATTGAAAGTCACATTATGAAATAAATGTGTTTTTTTTTTTTTGAAGAGAAGAAGCACCAACATGGAGCTGGAATCTGAAGGATCTGGAGAGATTCTGCGTGAAGGAATGGTTTCTGATCTCTTGTCAAGTGCTCTCCAAACTCATCAGGCATTATAGAAGGAGAGTCAGAGCTGGTATCTTGGCAAAAGGAAGTTGCAAAAACTATTGAATATAAGGGTGCCAATAATTGTGGCCAACGTGTTTTGGAGGAAAACATTTATAATCATAATATGATTTCCCCCCACTTTCAATTCGTTTTCTTCAATGAAAGGTTAGATTTTTGCTAATTTTATGAATTAAAGATCACAAGGATAAACAATGCAGATTTATTTTTACAGTCATCTTTGATCATATTTACCAAGGGTGCCAATAATTCTGTAATCCACAACTGTATAGACTACTTCTTATTTAAAACTAAAATAAGTTCTTAATTCAAGAGCAGTGAGTGATTTTATCTTTGTCTTTTCTTGTTATATTAACAATGACTTCAGCAATCATTAATGTTGGTTGCTGTCCCTTTAAGAGCTGCACGGACCCAGTATAAGCCTACTGTTATGCTGCCTTCACGAGGTCTCGGGAATTACAAAAAATACGAGTTTCCTAGGTAAAAGTTGCACATGCACACCCTTTCATTTCGATACATGAATGCGAAGAGCTCATAATCACGACTTCAGAAGTGGTAATTATCAAATTTACGATCAGCAATACACTGCACTTTCTCGGTGTACACTTAAGACATAACCGACTGCATTTACAAGGATACTTACTAAAAAAGCTTAAATGAATGTACAGTAATCGTTTTACCTCGATTATCTTGTTTTCATAATCGTTGGAAGCAAAAATCGAAAATATGATTAATTGTACAGCCCTAGTTTATTGCATTATTTTAGTGTCATATGTGTTACTATGATTGATATTTATCTTCTATATATATATTATTTACATCAGCTTGTGCAAAAGTTACTTGTTATGAACTTTGATTCTTCATGTGGTTTTCTCTATCGCATGTTTTTATTAGTAATTTGGTATAGTAACATAATTTCAGTTAATTAAATATACACATTATTTACCATAAATTTAAGTTCAATCTGTAAAGCTTTAAAATGTTCCCAACATATTTTTATGTTCTGGCAACCACATTTGCTGTTTGTTTGTTTTTTCTGTAAAATTTCACTTTTTATAGTTTATGTCAAGTAAGTACAGATAAAACACAATGCTGCACATGAGGAACACAATGGTGTACATCCACCTGCCCTTCAAATCCACTCCATGGACAAAAGTATGTGCACACTCCCTTCTAATGAAAGGGTTTGGCTAAGCCCTTTAATTCCAGTGAAGACAAAAGTTAAAGAAATGGTTCACCCGAAAACAAAAATCCACGTGCTCCATGGAAGACAGAAACCCTTACAGGTTTGGAAAGACATAAGTTGTGAGTAAAAGATGACAGAATTTTCCATTTTGGGTGAACTATCCCTTTAATGCTATTTTCATTATGGTCAAGTGAGCAAATTCCAAGTGTTGAGACACTTTTGAGTAAATACTGTATATTTAAATTCACTAATTGCATGGACATTCAATTGTATTTGCAATCAATGCATAGTCTGATGTGAGTTACGCATTACTTTACTCATCAGTAACATAATGTGAAATATGCATTAATGTGTTACCCACAAAATTCTCTATGCTGGATTTTAAGGAAGATTAACCTTTGAACTGAGAGCCCTTTTAGTGCTTAACAGCAAGACACTGACAAATTGCTGCAAGGGGACTGCGCAAAGATACATTACAGAGAAGGGCAATCGGCGTGAAAAAGGAAGTCATATCGAAACACCACCCTGAATTGTTCAGAAGCTTGACAGCTGTGTTTAGGGGAAACGTGCAAAACTCAATGACCCTTTCTCAGTTACCACTATTAAGTGTGCTTTCACTAAAAGCCATCAGCGTATTGACCAAACAGTAGACAAAAACTCAGAGAGTCGGAAAGCCCACCCCTCAAGATGACAATCTATACACAATCCCTACTTACCATTGCTGGAATATCACAACATTTGTCTCGACTTGTCCAGCCCAAACTGCAGACAATATCAAACATCTGGAGTTGGAACTGAGGGAGAGAAAATTGGGAACACAAAGGGATGTTACAGATGGCTCACATTGAGCGCCGGGACTTGGGGGGGAAAAAACATGTCCACACGCACCCAACAATGTGTTGAAAAGAAATATAGACAGAATTGAATCCATTCAGGCATGAATGGGTGGGAGGACGTGCAATTGACTGAGTATGAGGGGACAAAGGAAATGGCAGGGTAGATTCATAGGATAATAGTTTACTGCATGAACCAAGGGAATGAGCAATCTGTACTTACTGTGGCTGACTGCTTCTTTGAACCACCAGACTTTGCCATTTTTCCGAGGACTTCATAGCCATCTGTGGATACGTTGTTGGCTGCTTTGATCTCTTTCTCAGCCACCTCTTGGCAGTCAATGTTGAGTTTGACATTTTTTGGTGAAATCGAAATGTGAAGCTGCAAAAATAAAAAGGCATTAGTGCAAATACTTCAGTAGTGCAATCCAACCATCGGTTAAATCATTACTCAGTACTCTAGACATCTTGGCTTAGTTGATAAATCTTCATGAGACATTCACAAAACTTCCTGATTGACAAAAATTCACAAAAGTCATCCTTTCCAAAACCATTTTCCCATGACAACATTAACCCTACGGCTTGTAAACTATGTTTAGATTTACGCTCTCAATTCTTCCAATAACAGTTGCTGTCCAACTATAATGAGTTTAATTAGTTCATTATGTAAAGACATGCCAATTGTCGAACACAAATACGAATCTTCATGTCAGCAGATAATATTAACTGGTTTACCAACTGTAATTTCCCCTTTGAATACACTCTGAGACTCTACATGCAGATGCAACCACCGAAATGCTTTTTCCATCCTTTTTTTTCGGGGGAATACAACGTTTTCTTTATGTAGCGTCACCACATGTTGCTATTATGTCATTCTGCGGCTGACCGTCTAATGCTCTCGTTCCTCCTTTTTTCAGTCAAAATGTCTGACTGGCACACACATCTGATATTCATACTTTGTAGATCAGCAGTCCAAAGGCAAGGTTGAATTTCTTGCCACAATACCGTCAACATCTTTGGCAACCAGGATTTGTCTTCCCACAAGTAGAAGGGGTCTGAAGTGAAGGCATTGGGTTTGCAGCTCTTCAGAAGCTTATCCAAATAGTATTTTCAAAAACTTGTGGGAAGCTGAGAATCAATGCTATCAATAGCTAGCAATTCAAATACTATAAGCAGAGAGACAATTATTGCTAAAGGGGAAAGTGTGTCAACGGTCAGGGCCAAATAACAGTGCTATTGTCTCGCTCGTTTGTACCACGTACTTCGCATTCACACTTTTTCCAATCCTCCCATTCTGGCTACTGTGGGTGTCTGAAAATGCCCACCATGTGGTTTCATTTTGCTCTGCTGTAGTCTTTCCCCCTGTCCTGTTAGACTCTCATTATATCTATCTGCCTCCATTTCGTAGTTGCATGTTTGGCTGGCCATCTTCTCCCACCATTTCCTCTTACCTTATGAATTCAATGAGTGAATTCACATTTTAGAAAGGAAGTGGTTTCAAACTATTTTTCAAAAAATGTTCAAATTTTACTTTGTATCTTCCAAAATCTTAAGAGCTGTATTGATACTCTCTACAACACAGACAGCAAACTGAAATGTATTTGAAATGTTGCCTTAGTACTAGGGCTGGGAAATAATATCGCCCAAAAATATGGCCATATCATACAATATCGAAATTTATCACAATATTCCTTTACCTTCAATGGTTAAGGAAATGCTTTCCACATATTTGCTAGACCTTGAGAATGAATGTAAACAAAACTTGTTTGTTTACAATTCCCCGGACACACCAAGCAGATGGACGGACGTTGGGCCTTTTTTGAGTGTCAGCTTAGTTTTTCAGTGTGCACCATTTGCTCTAGTTGGGCGCCATCAGTTTTTTTTTTTTTTTTTGGGCCGATTGGGCCATCTGAGAAAGTGAGAACTCTGATTGGCTGTTCAGCTGAGCGAATGAGTCAGTGCACAAGAATAAAGGCGAAAGTGATAAAAGCGAGCAAAGAAGTCAAGACGATACAGATAGAAGGCTGTTATAATTTTAATCTTACATGAGCAACCGAATGCACAAATATAGCATGAGCCGACTGGAGTGAAGAAAGTGATCAGCGTGATCGATATTCAAAATGGTAACCAAGTGCTGCTTTGATAATGGTTTGATTATCTGCAGTCCTAGTTTCGTTTCCGTTTTTCTGAATGAGGAAAATGGACTGTTGATACCTGCTGATGTAGAATGTTAGGCCGGTTTCACACTGCATATTTTTTCGGGGTGTATATTAACCAACGGATGCATTCACACCGGCAGCAGGAGCAGCGCGTGAGCAGCACTGAAGCAGGGGTTTCGGTGCCAAGTCTGTTTTTGCTGCACTGCTGATGCTTAATTAAAGTGAAAGCACACTTCTGATGAACAAAATAAATATGATTTCACACAAAAAATGCTCAAATTGCTCAGAATAAGCATGTCTTATAAGTTTTAACAAGAATTTGACTATACTATTTATTCAGTTTGGATGGAAGTATGGTGTATTTTAAAAAACAAAAGTAAACTAGCCAGAAAAAATATGATATATAAACATTTATTTAGTTAGCCTATTACTCAGACAGGTATATTGGCTAGGCTCTTGCACTATCCAAATCAAACCCGAGTTTGCAGTCTTTTTTTGACGAAATTGCCGTCTTGTAAACATGCATGCAGCAGATGATGTAAAACACAAAGCTTACCTCATTCATGTGCAGCAATGGATGACATGAGGCTTTTATTTATTTATTTATTTATTTTTTACGTTTACATGGGAATGTTGTACACCTCCCCATGTTAACAAACTTTCAAGACTATTACGCTTATAAATGACCAACTTATAAAAACAAATTTATAGTTGTGTTTGTAAAGAAATGCTCACTTTAAATGTAGCTTGGAGCCGCTGCTGTGCAAACGCTTCCAGTGTGAATACTTGAGCGTGTCTGCAGCTGCACTAAGGTCAAAGCTGCCTCCCCCTGAGAGCAGGTCCCTTAAGCAGGCAGCTCCCTTAGGCCCTCAAGTTGTACTGTAGCTGCCTCCCCCATGAGTGGGGTTCCTAAGCAGGCAGCTCCATAGACAGCCTACACAATTGAAACTTTGACACTTCAAAAAGGTCATAAAGTGATCAGAAAACTAATCCATATGTATTGAGTGGTTTAATCCAAATTTTGTGAAGAGACTCAATCACTTTTTATGGTGAACAGATTTAATTTTGGCTTTTATACTTAAATATAAACATTGATCAGCGAACATAAGCAGAAGCTCAACCGAACCTGAATGACGCGTGAGAAAAAAAACCTCTTCAGGAGGTCAGAAGTGCTGCATAACACACGAGAACAAACCTCATTGTTTTTTTCTCGTGATCTCTTTATGAACTTTTGATGGTCAAAGTGGTAGTTTTATAGCTGTCCAAGGACAGAAAGCTCTCAGATTTCATCAAAAAGATCTTCATTTGAGGATTTTGAAGATGAACAAAAGTCTTGCAGGTTTGGAACAACATGAGGGTGAGTAATTAATGACAGAATTTTCATTTTTGGTTGAACTAATTTCCTTGCAAGGGCAGAACGCATGTGCTAGTTGACAGTGGCCTTTAGTCCTTTTGGTGCGTTCAAAAGCGGCCTTTAGTCCTTTTGGTGCGTTCAAAAGCGGCCTTTAGTCCTTTTGGTGCGTTCAAAAGCGGAAGCGGCACTGGCGACTGTGTCAAAAGTTCCGCTGCTTGTGAGGAGTGTGCAATCACTCCAGCGGCCTCATTCAGCTCCCACAACACTGCTTCATACTACAGTAACGTTAATAATCTCATCAGCGTTCAGAGATGTTTGCGCAGCTTTTTGGCCAAGACGCAGCTGATGAGAGGCGACAACACAGTTAGCTATCCTCACCACTAGTTCTTTGATGTCAGCGTTCAGAGATGTTTGTGTCCCGGGCTTAACCATTAAAGGTACAATATGTAAGATTTTTTATTCAAAACAAAGCTTGATGCGTGATGACGCCACGTTTGAGTGCGGAATCTTGGGACATGTTCACATCACAGCCGGTTTCACATCACAAACAATCGGGATAGGACTTGGGAAGAAATCATGTTCATGGATGAGATTATTAACGTTACTGTAGTATGAAGCAGTGTTGTGGGAGCTGAACGAGGCCGCTGGAGCGATTGCACACTCCTCACAAGCAGCGGAACTTTTGACACAGTCGCCAGTGCCGCTTCCGCTTTTAGATAGATTGATTTAAGAATATCATATTAAATGCAGGATGGCTTGTGTTGATAAATGGCATGCAATTAATTTTAAAACGTATTGTATGATGGAGAAAATTCTGTATTACTGTTACTAAAAATAAAGCTGCATATGATTATGCTATGTTAGCTACTTGACAAAATAGTGTTTTTCTCTGAGGCATGGTAAAGCATGGTACTCGCAAAAAAAATAAAAATAAAAATTGATTTAAACAATAAGACTAAACTTGTTGAGCTATATAACAATTAGTTTTCTGTCTATAAATGTAACCAAACAGTTGTTCCCTTGTCTAATAAAACATGTATATAGCGTCTTTGGTGTTTCCATGGTTTCTACAAAATAAAACCGGAAACCGAGGGTAACGCGGGTATGACGCGATTGACAGGCGACTCCTCACATGTCTCGAAGCCTTGGTTAAAATTACAATTTTCTCACGATTTACAAATAGTTGCAAACATTTGGGATATTGTAAGTACTCAAGTGAACAAAATACATTACGCTGGCCTAGTGGTTTTTGGATATTTTACTGCAAAAATCTTACTTATTGCACCTTTCACATTGGTCAACAAATTTGCATGACCAAATTGAACACAAGCAAATTCTATGAAACTTTTCCACCTCACACAAACCTCCCACTTGTGCAGATTCATTTTGAAATGACTGGATTTTGCACACACAGTTTTGCTGGGAAATGGTAAATCTGACCACACATTAACATTAAAAGCAATTATGAGCATAATCTGTGCTTCGTGTGAGGAGTGCTTCCAAACCGTTCACATGACATCAAATCTAACTCGGAAGGGATTTATTTTAGCTACTAAATTCATAATCAGAGGGATTTTATAAAAGGAAGGAAATGACATGACGAAAGGGCCAGTGTTCTGTGTGGTATTGTGTGGTTGACCATAGAATCCCTTTAATAGCTGTTTTCATTTCCCATGGCTCTCTAAGCACTCTTGTTAAACACTATACTGGCACAGAGTACAAACTTTTGTCGACACTCATATGTTGTTATTAACTATTACAAAGAAATAAACTACTACAAATCCATAATCCATCATACCATGAATGTTCATGTGAACTGGCAGTAGCACAATTCTGGTCAATACCATCTAAGCTGAATAAGGATTCAAAAAGGCTCTACTTTCTTTAAACAATATAATTTTTGTTGACTTTCTGGTGGTCTTGACAGGCTTCATGAGATTGTCATGACATTGCCAATGCAAAACTCTCCACAATATGCAATATGCTCACTTTTTGTCCATTTTATTGTCTTTCTATCAAAAAAAAAATAAATTCTACTTACGGAAAAAATGGAACTTGCACTGCGTTTGTTCCGTAAGTAGAATAGGGAAGGCGTACGACATACAGCGTAAGCAATTTGAAGAATACGAAAGTGCGGTTTTGGCGGAACCACTTGGAAGGTGATCATTTGTTTATATAAAGCATATACATTTACATTTTTTTCAAAAATGACCAATCGTTTCTCTAGATAGGACGCTTATTCCTCGTCTGGTATCGTTTAAAGCCCTTTGAAGCTGCAGTGAAACTGTAATTTTGACCTTCAACCGTTTGAAGGCCATTGAAGTCCACTATAAGGATAATAATTCTTGAATGTTTTCATCAAAAACCTTAATTTCTTTTCGACTGAAGAAAGAAAGACATGAAAATCTTGGATGACATGGGGCTGAGTAAATTATCAGGAGAATTTCATTTGAAAGTGAACTAATCCTTTTACTATATTAGAGCCCAATGCACCATAACAAGATTTTTCTTATAAGCACTGGCTGCAGTTTTGTCACTTGCCACTTTAAATGCTCGAACTCTTTAAAGTCAGGTCGATTCTGATTGGCTGTCAATGTTTTTATCGTTCATCAGCTGGAAAAGGTTGTTCTGAAAATCATTACAACGATATTGTTCCTCTGCGTCATGATTGTTATAATTGAGATGTGGATGTCCCTATTCTTATAGGATAAGAACGAATATTTAAATTGTAGTTATCGTTATCATTATGGTTATTGTCCTTACTAAATACAGGCCTTTAGTAAGCACAAACAAACCTGAGAGAGAAGAAGGAATTTCTTTCACTTTAAAGTACCTTCTCAACTATCCAAAGCATGATGGGTTTGATAAAAACCGAAAGGTTTCCTTTGCATGTAACCAGTCTGTAATCTTGTGACCAAGGTGGTCAGCTAATCACAACCTTAGCTCAGAATTATTGTGCTGCGTTCAAGTCTCCAGTAATGCCAGTGGTTGCTGAACATACAGTAGACTACAGTGGCAAAGCAATGCTTTTCTGCACAAACCCTGGACCACAAATTGGCCCTTAGATAAGCCAGAATGAACACTATATGACATCAACCGCATTGGCAATGAAGTCATTGTAATGATGTCCATGGGTGAATCTCATGCAAACAGTCAAAAGAAATTCAAGTAAAAGTCTGTAATAGGAAATAGGCTTCCTTTTCTTTGACTTTCCGGTGGTCTTCACAGGATTCTTGAGATTCACCCCGATTGTTCAAGCTGTGCTTTCAAATTTCCCACATAGACTGGGAAAATCTTTCATGTGTGGATGTAAAATTAGCACATCTTGAAATCTGATTTGCCAAGATGCACTTACTAGACCAAAACTGCCAAATCCCAGCTAGTATAAATTGCAGTCTCCTGGTTGTCAGACGTTTTTTACATTAGCAGTTAAACTATGCCAGCAGTCACTTGGGACAAACATGACACAATGATGACATGCTTAGCTTTAAAGAGACTCAGCGTGTACACTGGGCCTAGAATAACCTCTGAGAAAGCTAAACCCTTTATATAAAAATAACATCATTAACGTCCACTTTTACAACATATTCAATAGTAATGATTGATGATTTTCAGCTCTCATGAACCACAAACTGGAAACTGCTCTTGCACAAACCTATAGACTAAAGCTCTGTGCGCACCATATGGGCTGTTAAACATCACAATTTAGAGCGAAAGGCAAAATCAACAGTGACAAATCTTTCATTGAGCTCCAAGAAGTAAAACCATGTCTTCAGTTGGACACTTGTTCTGAATTTATCAGCCTAAAGTTATAACACAAGCCGTCTCTTCCAAAATCGTTATTCTGTACCAAACAAACTTTACTGCTTTGCAGGGACTAATATTCTTCCAGAGAAATTCTACCGCTTTCTTAATGTGCTATATCTGGTAGTATTTAAAAAAGGAGACTGCAAGTTCAAATCCATCTCTTGATTCATATGCATATTCAAATTCACGACATCCGGTCAAGAAAAAAGAAGATACAATTCAAAGACAGACATCTGCCACCTCATCTAAAAGAACAGGTCTTCAGAAGTCACCCGGGCTTAGGCCATGTGTCCACCAAAGCACTGGTCGGCTAGAGTTGAAGATTGTTCAACTTTGGGTAAAATGCAGTGCTCATCACTGTCACTGCTTGTACAATGCCAACAGATGACAACAACAAGCATAATAACAGAACAAAAGAATTTAAAATAAGAGAAAGAGCAAATACTTTACATTGTATCAACATTTTTATAAAGAAACAATAAAGAAACAAACTTCTACGGATATTCTGTATCATAGCAAGCAAAGTGTCTCAACCGAAGGAAAAGACAGTGGCTATTTGCACTAAGTGAAAATAACAATAGATGCTATTTACACTAAGTAAAAATAACACCAAAGTATCAGTTCTTTGCAATAGGAATAAATAGTAATTAGATGCTATCTATACTTTATATTGGCAGATACTATTTGCACCTCAGTATTTTTGTACATTAACAGGATGCAATAATATCATAGAGTGTAAATGATTATATTTATTAAAATTATTAAATGGATGCTGCCTGACTACGAGAATAAAAACCATCCTTATACACCTTCCCATAACTCTACCCAATAAACACTTTTAATATTATTAAACATTCGTTCGCAGTTTATTTCCACTTTTAGAACATTATTTTCATTTTTAGTGAAAACAAATGCGGATTCAAATCTGCGTTAAAAATCAGATCTGTGAGCCTTACTCGCTACTGCTGCGCCACTGAAGACGTTGAATTCGGGGCATCTTTTTTAAAACTTGAGTGGCCCAAACAGACATTGGTGGGCGGAGCTAGTGTAAATAGCGTTTGCCAACAATGGACGTTATTTACACTTAGTGTAAATAGACACTCTGAAAATAACCCCGCTGCGCTGACGAAGCGCTCTCACGCACTCAGAGCAAGGCGTTTTCAGCTGGCTAAAACCACTTTGGTGGACAGGCGGCCTTAGTATGAATGCCATCTATACAGTTGTATCATCTTATTTTGTGTAATTGCTGACAATTTTAAAGAGGACCTGTTTGTGCCCACTTTCAAAGTTTTTATTTGGTTTTTAGGGTCTACTAGAATACGTTTTCATGCTTGAATGTTCAAAAACACCTTATTTTCCCCATATTTATCATTGTTGCAGCTCCTCTCTTCCCAGTCTGTCAGTAATGCTCTGGGGTGCATTCCCAAGTTCCGTCATTACCAATAGAGTTCAATAACGATGCTTTTGGGAAACGCACCCCTGTTTAGTTCCTGTCTCTATGAAGCCCCTCCTTCTGAAAAGCACAGTGTGCTCTGATTGGTAGGCTGGATCAGTGTGTTGAGATCGGTCAAGCGCTTTGAGCGTGTTTGGGAAATGTCCCGCCCTTGACTATAACCGCGAGTTTCACTCGTAACTAACTCAAGCCGGCTCCGCCCCTTTATTCTACATATGCCTTGGGCTGGAATTATTTAAATGAGGAATATTGTGACGTGTTCATTCCTGGAAGAAAACTCAAAGACTACAATGGAGGAGTTTCAGGGAGTTCAGAAACAGTGACACTGATATAGAGAATTACTCCCGCTGGAGGGACTTTGTGCTTTGGAACTTTGCAGACCTTTTTTATACTCAAACAGCAACATTACACACTAAAGAAAGCTGAGAATGTAAAAACCATTTAAATAAAGTAGTAAACCAAAGTAAGTAAAATCACTCTACCTTGTGGAAACTGCCATGGAAAACTCTCTTCACTAGGTCGTTATCAAAGGAGATTTTCTGAATTTCACCTCTGGAGTCCTTATTGTAGAATGAGATGACTCTACTGGAGGCTGAGAACAAAACACACACTTACAGATGGCTCTGCACTGACTGCCCAGGCAAATATGATGCAAAGACGACAACAAAACAAAGAATTTCCAAGCTAATTTGAGCTTGATGCACTAAACTGTTTGATTATGCATTTCTGAGCAATTACTGCTATAAATCACTGCAACCCTAAAATCTGGAACCCATTTAGAGGGTCTTTGCTTCTAAATAAGCTTTAGCAGACACCACAAGGCCGACTGTATGCACATACACATGAGACGAGGAAGATAAAAATGCTGCTTACGGTCAATGGTGAGCCCAACCTCAGGGTTGTTGTTCTTATCTGATATCTGCCATATATCAAACGCATCCTTGCCAGTGTCGGGAAGGAGACGGAAGAGGAGAATCAGCGTGTAGGAGGGAGGAAGACCATCTGGATGGATTTCCCTTTAAAGAAAAATACAGCTCATTTATCAACCTTAATTTTCATAAAATTGCGTCATAATGCAAAATATGACCTGGGATTCACCCTGTAAGGGTAAGTTGGGAATATTGCATGTGTCTGATGAGAACAGAAAAAATTAAAGGCTTTATACAGATTAATTTGTTGTGCAGTGAAACCAGACATGAATGTGCACAACAGATTCATGCACTGTTCTCTGAGAAAAATACAAACAGACTCGCAGCCTTGAGAAATCGCCACATACTGAAAGTATTTTCCCTCTTCTGGTGCTCAGAATGTTTCCATTTGAACAGCTGCTTGCCCATGCAAAAATACAAACCATTATAGATAAATGAATCAAGCATGCCTTGGCCAGAGGCCTTCAGACCAGATCGTCAGTGGGCTGTGGACAATTTGAGGTACACTTCTTGAACTAATAGCATATAGGCACTTACTATAGCATATTGGAGAACGAAACCATTGAAACAATCAGAAAAAGAAAGCCGGGCACAGTTTTTCAAAGCTTACTTTCAATGGATACGCTAATACAAGATAACATTTGAAAGCTTAAAAACTGAATTTCCAGAAACATCAGTCACTCTAGGCTTTATGTGTATTAATTTGTACTTAAGTAAAAATTTGCACAATTGTTGAGCAGTAATTTGCACATTGTAATTACAAAAAAAAGTGTAATAAGTAATACGGGTATAGTTATACACCATATTACCCCTGTCAAATTAATTAATTAAATAAATTAATAATAGTAAATAAATTAACTTAACTTAAATTGTAGTATTATGTACTATTATAGTTTTTCATTAATATTTTGAATTAGCTTTCAAAAAAATTTATATTTTCAGTTTTCATTTTAATTTCATTAATTTAATTTAGTTTCATTTTTAGTAATTTTGTTATGTGTTTTTGTCATTTTTATTAGTTTAAAATTAGTTATTAGTTTCAGTTGTAGTTTTTATTTATTTCCAGTAAGTAGTTTTAATGTTCAGCTTTATTTCAATCAATACAAATAATTGTAGTTTTAGTTAACGATAATAAACCCTAGTCTCTGTTGCTGGTGTCCACTAAAATGTACAGAATACAGATCTTTAATAAGATATTTTAATAATAATAATAATAATAAAAGTTCCATATACTCTATTGTAACAACTATAAATAGAAAAAGGCATAACTTTGCCAGACAAATGTCTACCACAAAAGCAACGGGTTGGCAGTGCCTTCTGCTTGAACTTGTCTTTTGCACTCAGTCAAGCCAAATAAAACTCTTTAAAATATGATTTTTTCCTCAAAAGTAGCAGAGGATGAATTTAGTCTTTTCCTGTTTGAGAAGGTCAATCATGAGAATCTTTTTTATGAGTTCACACTGGAAATTTCTGCAATATCTGACACTTCATTCTCACAAGCTGCAACAGCAAATAAGGAGAAATGCTTCTTGGAGAAAACAAAAAAGCCGCAAAGGACCATAGACAGCAGTCCCTCTGAAGATGGTTAAAATAATTGAGATTGCTTAACTACCATTACAGTTTGTAGGAGAGCAGTTCAGAGAACACTCAAAACACATGCACTGCACTCCAACCTACTTTGTGGGCTGGGAAATGAATGCATCCTTATGGAGTCTGTATGCAATGTAACTGTTGAAGGAGCCTGGTTCCATGGAGACGCCGTTCATGCCAGCAAACGTCTTGTCAGTGATGTTAAAAGCCTCCAGCATCCTGAAACCTGTACATTTTCATCAAAACATCAATCAAGAGATGCGTAACAGTGTGTGATGATAGAGAAAAATAAGACTACGATGATAGGAATTAATCGAATATGGGCTCGAAAGTCAAGTTCTGACCTGGTGATGTGAATCCATCGAGGTAAATCAAAGGACACGCTGTATAAAAAAAGAATTCAGGAAATTATTTCACTCGCCTTTCATGTTAAGAGTTAAAGTGAGCAATGCAGACTAAAAGAATGACTTCCTACTGGATGTTGCCGTTTCACAGATGAACGTAATGAGGTTGTCTTGGATCTTAGCAAATGCATCAAAGTCATCAACAATAAAGACGTGTCTCTCGCTTGGCTTGCTTCCAATGTTCCTCAGTTCAGCAGTGTCTACGTCTGCGACTCCCACCACAAACACACTGTAGCCTTTGGGAAAGACAACACTGAGGCTTTAGGGAGCATGAAATTTGAGATACATCGCCCATCAAAACCTGTCAAGAACTTGTCTGGGTTGTATTTTACCAAAAAATAAGCAATTATACACTGCTCGGCCAAAAAAATGTTTGGATTTAAATAAGCAGATTCTAAAGAGTCTATGATTGGATCATTATTGCAGTGATTATTATGTTTCAATCATTTTATATGTTTGGCAGCAGTTCTTCTAACCCTAATTGATGAAGTATGGAGCTTTTCATTTCTTAAACAACCTGTAGGAAGACACATCACAGCCATATGCCAGGGTGACAATGTGAAGATTAATCAGGTACAAATTGTGAAAGAATGGTTGGGAGAGCATGAAGAATCATTTCCACACATGAATTGGCACCTCTGAGTCCAGACCTTAAATTCATTGAAAGTCTTTGGGATGTGCTGGAGGAGACTTTACAGAGTGCTCACCTCTTGCATTGTCAATACAAGATCTTGACCAAAAATGTATGCACCTCTTCACACCACAACATTTATTTCCATCAAGAGGTACTTTGATTTTTGGTATAGATAGATATTGTAAGATATTGTATTGACAGTGCAAGAGTCAAGCAGGTTTGTCTTTATAGGTTGATTATATTACAGTAATTTAACAGAATGTAATCTGAAAAAAGCCACTGAAAAATCTTCATGGTCAAAAAAGGCTTCATTTCCTTCATACAAAACAAAATGCTATTACAAATGTATTTACCTTTTGGGTCTTTGTGCTATTCACTTATGATACTTTTCAACCCAAATTGATATCTCAGTTTTACCTGCATGCTGTAGTTTAGTGGCACTTTTCTTCACATCATCTTGAGAGCGTCCATCAGTTACCACAACCAGAACCTTGGGAACGTTTCTCCTCATACCGCTGTCTGAGGTGAACACCTTATCTCCAACATGCTTCAGCGCAGAACCTAACACACACAGTGCAAGAAATGAAGTATTTCAGAGCTTTTGTTTCTGTTTTCGCCAAACAGAATTCAAACACTTAAAGCTTTACTATTTACTAACAGCATGGACAGCACAAACCCTCTTTTGGTGTTAAACTACTTTCAGGATTTACTAAAGACACATAGTGAAAAATTAGCCATGAAAAGGCATGAACATGGTTATTTTTGCACCTGACCTAACTGCATATCCATTTATAGGAGTTTCCCATTCAGACGCAAAATTTATTAGAGGAGAGTATTTAAATAAATCATGCAATGTGATTTATAAGGTTTGCGCAAGTCAGTTTTCAGTTATTTGCTGCATTACTTACTGCCCAAAAAAGCATGTCTTAACCCATTTTGCACTTGACATGCTGCCAGGAGGAGGAAACACAGAGAAAAGACGGGAGAGAATTTTCTCCACTCGTGTCCATTTATTTGGAATGTCAGAGGAAGACATTATTGTTTCCCAACCTACTTTATTAATAAAGTCTTATAAACACGGTTTACTCACATTGCTGGGTTATTGGTTTGCATGTAAAAAGAGACAACTGGTTAATTCAATAAAGCTGATTTTTGGGAGTTATCAGCGTATTGGTTATGTATGTAAATGTGCTCAATGTATCACAAACCTGTTTTGGTGTTTCCTCCTCTGTAATTGACCATCTGAAGGGCGGAGAGAACCATTCCCTTGTCGTGGTAGGTGTTCAGTTTGAACTCCGTTTTAGCATCATCGCTGTACTGCACAAAAGACACCTGTTTTCACAGAATGAGAGAAAACACCAAATGAATCACAGTCGTGCACATGCACACGGTCACATGACTTCAGACAGGTCAGTTACCTGCATGCCCTCATGGCTGATGACATCGAATGCTCCAATCATGCTGAAGACAAACTGACGGACTTTAGCAAAGCTTTCGTCTCCAATGCTCCACGAGCCATCGATCAGGAACACCAGGTCAGCTTTGGCACCTCTGCACACTGGAATTACAAAACAAAGTGTAATGAGGTATAATAATAAACCAAATCATTCCTGTTGAATCAATCAATCAATCAATCAATCAATCAATCAATCAATCAATCAATCAATCAATCAATCAATCAATCAATCAATCAATCAATCAATCAATCAATCAATCAATCAATCAATCAATCAATCAATCAATCAATCAATCAATCAGTCTATCTATCTATCTATCTGTCTGTCTATCTATCTATCTGTCTATCTATCTGTCTATCTATCTGTCTATCTGTCTATCTATCTGTCTATCTGTCTATCTATCTATCTGTCTATCTGTCTATCTATCTATCTATCTATCTATCTATCTATCTATCTATCTATCTATCTATCTGTCTATCTATCTATCTATCTATCTATCTATCTGTCTATCTATCTATCTATCTTTTGGAATATCAAAGTTTTTATTATTTAATTATTTTCATATATATTATTCTTTATATATATATAAAAAAATAAATTATATATATATATATTTATTTATTTATTAGTATTCTAGTTGTGTTTCCATAACTGAACTTTCAGTCACTGCATAAACACTATAAGTTATTTTAAGTATTTGTTTACTGGACTTAAAATTCCATTCAGCTCCATTGAGACTGTTTACAGCAGTTTTAGTTTCAGAGGATTATACTGCTTGGAAGATGCAAAGCATGGAAGCAATGAATGTGAACTGGCCAGAAAGGTGCTTCTGAAGAAAATGCCAGTACAGTAGTTGGGCAAAGGCACAATTTCAAAGCTTTTAAGTATCATGATACAGAATTGAAATGCATAAAAAAAATAATAAAAAAAATAAATAAAAAAAATTAGTTCATTAAGCCCTTGCCTAGCGATCTCAATGCTCCAAATAGCAATTAAACATCTAAAAGTATCTTTATTTGTATGTTTTCTGAGAGGAGAACTTTTCCTTTGACCATGAAAAATTCCCTTTTTGATAAATTCTTTTTCGCTTCCTTTCAGCACAAGTTTGGTATTAAAGAGCAGCATTCCAACTTTGTGAATGTTCAAAGCGAATTCTCAATGGTATGAGTCTGAACCTATGAAATGTGATTTTCAGACTCATGCTGATGTAAACAAAACGATCTTACTCGCACTGACTGACAGAACTGAAGCAAAGACGCCTCATACAGCGCGCAATAACAGTTTACACATATAAACTGAATAACAGTATTTCAAAAAATCCGTCTTGGCAAGTATTCACAAAAACATTTTCTGTTATGTCTTAAGTGAATGTTTGGTTAACCGTTGAGGTAAAAACATCTGATTTGTAACATTATTTTAGATCTGTGTGGTACAGTAGGTCTTAATTTATAGGGAAGCGCGGGGCACAAACTAACGCAGGGTTAGTTATAACACACATGGTTCAGATACTTCCACACACGCCAGCATGAAGAAACTTAGCAAATTTACTAGTTGCCATGTCGACAATATATAGAGAAAAAATGCGTCAAAATTCAGAAATATTTGGAAGATATCACTGAACATTTATTTAACAATAGCAAAAGTAAATTCCTTAAACTAATTTTTCATCTATATTTTTTTGTGTTTATTTAAAATTAGACAAAACTGATATTATTTTAATCTCCAATCTGTTGTTTAGCAGTTTGGGTAGTTCTTGAATGCTTCACTAACTATCAGAAGACACTAACCAGGTTTAAATTCCAGTTGCACAGATGGGGTTCGTTGTAACACTGCATTACAATGTGCCCCGCTAGAACTATACTATTCTATACAGTTATTAGGCAAGTTGATTTTCTGATCATATTTTTTTCCCAAGCACATTTTACCAATTCCAATCCACATCAATCCTAATAATTACTATTAATACTGTTTTTAATCATTTATAAGTGATATATAATTGTTCATGAAGGCTGGAAAGGAAAAATGCCTTATATTCAGGTGTGCAGAATTATTAGGCAGGTTTTCTTTTACAGGCAAAATAAGCCAAAAAAGAGATTTAACACAGACTAAAAAGTAAAAAATTATTAAATACTCATGAGAAGGACGCAATACTAATGCAACTCTAGAAATTGCAAAGTTAAAGCATGACCAAGGGACAGCAAAATGCTCATTGGGTCAGTGGGGTCATACAAAAACAGGTGGAAAAGAAAAGACACATGTTAACTGCAAAATTAAGAATTAAGGTGAAGAATTAAGTGTCTCCAGCACCACCATTTTTCAGAACTGCAACCTACCTGGAGTCTCCTGAAGTGCGAGGTGTCAGGATCTCAGAGACTTAGGTTAGCTAAAGAATTCTTTATATTTTATAATTCCTTTATATTAAATATTTTTACACAAACTGAGAAAGTCAAAAAGTGTTAGGTTAAAGTTGCCCCGCTCTAGGCTATCTGTTTCATTGATGTTAATCAAACAATTGTGGAATCATGGAAAAACACGTTGAAAAAAAAAAAAAAAAAAAAAAATATATATATATATATATTT